>NC_068992.1:41676798-41677285 GCF_001194135.2 Octopus bimaculoides
ACGGAACGAACACATAGGAAAACAGAAAGCCACTTGGAATTATTAATCAGATGCCTCTATTCTAACTAGACGTTTCAAGTTGCAAAACAATTTAATTGAATACTATAGTTGAGCTAATATTTATCTAATGCTTAAAAGCTCATATTTTCATTAGTTTCAAAGATGGTTTACTTGTACGTCATACAAATTATTTTAGAATTTATAATATGAATTAAGATAGACTTAACTGTTGTCACTATTTTGAAGACAGTTAGTGTTTAGTTAGAATAAAAAGAAGTCAGACATCGCAGATTTCAATGCATGCGCACGCGCCCGAATACACACGCATACACACATACGCGTGCGCACGCGCATAGATTCATATACATTCAACAGCAGTACGTTCTCTTCCCTCATCTACCAAAATATAACTAAATCATATATATATTATTTATTATATATATTTCTTCTGAGAACGTACATACATACATACACACGTGCATATATA
>NC_068992.1:41681283-41682168 GCF_001194135.2 Octopus bimaculoides
TATATATATATATGTGTGTGTGTGTTTGTGTGTGTGTGTGTGTGTGTGTGTATGCGTACATACACACAAACACACACACATATACATACATAGATGCATATTTTGTTAATTTATCTTTCGTAATTTATTTCATCTCTTTTAGTGGAATTAACGTCTGATTGTGTTAATGAAACGAAATGAATTGATACTTGTTAATGATTAAAGTGGTTTTAATTGAGCGATAGCAATCATTCTTACTCTCTCATAATAGTCACCCATCGTCCATTTGTCTATGTTAAACATTTCTCTATCTCTTTATAATATTCATGTATCTCGCTCCCACTATATATCTATATATCTATAAATAGATGTAAGTATATGTGTGTTAAAGTAGGTATATGTACATATGTATATATACATAAGTATATATATGTATATATATATATGTGTGTGTTTATGTGTGCGTGTGTATACATGTGTATTTCTTTCTCTAGTATATGTATGTATATATGTATGTATGTATAAAACTGTGAATGTGTGTCTGCCGGTCTTGTCCTTTTACCTGTCTCTCTGTATGTTAGTATGCGTGCATCACAAAAACTCGAGAACTACGCAACATATTTCATCTTGCCTGATGCGAACACGGTGCAATGTCTTATCTCTTACCTATTTCATTATTACGTGTCAAAACTGAAACAATAACATTTTGTGTTGTAATGTGAGGTAATACTTTCAGTTGTAATAGTTTCGCTATATGTATATATATACATATATATACTCATACACACACACACATACACACACACACACACACATACACACACACACACATACACACACACACACATACACACACTCACACACACACACATATATATATATATATATATACATACATATATATAT
>NC_068992.1:41682347-41685366 GCF_001194135.2 Octopus bimaculoides
ATATAGATATACATATAGTAAAACTATTAGAACTGAAAATATTATCTCGCATTACAATAGAGAAATTGCTTTTAAATATGGTTTCGGTCGTATTGACTGCCTTTTGCATCATGTAAGGCTGCCAGTTAAGGGTCGCCTCTCTTATGTTTGAATGTACACTATTTTTTATATGGAAAATATGTTGCCTATTGACTTTTTATACATACTAGGCAAGAGGTAGTGAGATTTCTAAAATTTCGCTATCCTACATTTTATGAATATGATTTCAGCAATTTCAGAACTTAATTCGGAATTTTTTCATTTACTGCCGATTGAAACCGCATTTGCGCGGTGAATTTGAAAAATTATAATATATAATGATGAGGCACGTGTTATTCTGTCTCTAAGTTATTTGTTAATGTTTTGGCGTAGACACTGATGAGAACTTCGCCTAGCCAATTATTTTATTTGTTAATTAGAGTTTGAAACCTATGCATGGCTGTAAAAAAAAGGTAAAAGTTTTCATTTTTCAGTCCCTTCGAAATTGCTCTTAAATGTAGTTTTGGTCGTTTTGACTGCTACTTCTAGCATGTAAAGATGCCTGTTAAGGGTCACCTCTCTTGTGTTTAAATGTACACAAATTTTTATATGTATATATATGTATGTATATATATATACATATATATATGTATATATACGTGTACATATATATATATATATATGTGTGTATATATATATATATTTATAGTAATAAAGTGAACATATGTGTGCACGTATATGCATATATTTATATATGCATATATATAATAATATAGATTTAATCAAAAGATTAAATGTGGTACTTAAAATGTTTGAGGCACCAGAATTTGGTAGGCTGAATACCAAAAACAAAATCAAGAGATTTGGTAAATAAAATTTGAAGCTAAGCAACAAAAATTCAATAGGTTAAAGCAGTACGTACGTTTCGCACAAGCTCCATTTATTCATGTAGTGAGAGCACGACAGAATGTACAATGAAAATGTACTCCTCAGCTGCATAATGGAATTTCATTTTAGAAAGTCATTTTGAAGATGTTTTTTTAAAAAAACAAGAGGAAGAGAAGACAACATACCATCTCGACTATGATGCTGTTCCACAGACCAGTGAATCTAACAAGAATTTAAAATCTAATTGGAGGGAACTGCAGCATAGTCGAGATGGTATGTTTTCTTCTCTTACTCTTGTTTTTTGCAAACATCTTCAAAATGACTTTCTAAAATGAAATTCCATTATGCAGCTGAGGAGTACATTTTCATTGTACATTCTGTCGTGTTCTCACTACATGAATAAATGGAGCTTGTACGAAACGTACGTACTGCTATAACCTATTGAATTTTTGTTGCTTATCTTCAAATTTTATGCATATATATACATATATATGTACATATACATGTATATATAAACTTGTATATTTCCATGCATGTATGTATCTATATACATGCGTATATAGAGGGAGAGAGAGGGAGAGAGAGGGAGAGAGAGATATGTCTGTTTGTGTCACCATAGCACCAAATATTGAACACAATCGTGGCATTTTTGTGTTAGATTGTTACTGTGAGACTTGACAAACACTCTCTCAAATAATATCTTTTCTATTTCTGAAATAGAGACAAAAGCAAATCCAATAATTGTCCTGAATATAAGAAAAGACAGCCTTTCAGTTAAGCACTTATATTATGTTACTGGTGTACTACACATCTATTGGTTTTCAGCCATTGGGCTGCGGCCATGCTGGGACATTGAGTTAAAGTGTTTTAGTTCTTTATCACCATCCAAAATTATTTAAGTTTCGGAGACATTCCATCAATCTCGTTATCGAAAAGTGTTGACATATTGTCATTTACTTCTCTCACCAATTCTTATTCCGGCACCCGACACTCACAAGCGCGTAGTTTTAGAATCTGATA
The DNA here is from genome assembly GCF_001194135.2 of Octopus bimaculoides. Lineage (NCBI taxonomy): Eukaryota > Metazoa > Mollusca > Cephalopoda > Octopoda > Octopodidae > Octopus > Octopus bimaculoides. The sequence goes on from NC_068992.1 coordinate 41,684,274, forward strand.
AATTCATACATGTATACAAATATATACATATACATATACATCCAGAGATATAATGCATACATACGTACACACACCTACGCTTATATACACACATATATGTGTGTATATGTGTGTCTACATACATACGCACGCGCCTACATTCAATCTCACACGTACTCAACGTTTATCTATCTATCTATCTATCTATCTATCTATCTATCTATCTATCTATCTATCTATCTATCTATCTATCTATACATGTATGTTTGTATGTGTGTGTATATGTGCCTGTACATATTTATAAAACTGTCCGTGGCTATGTCCGTCTTTTTCTGTTATCTCAGCTTATGTCGAAACCGATTTAAAGAAATTTCCAGTTGCTTGTTTTGCAATTTAATACTTCTTAAAAATTTTCTCAACCATTAGACATCGATAACATAAAAGCCCCACTTTGAAACATCTAATAATTTCTCTATGATGGCCTCGAACGTTCTGAAATTATCGATATTGTATAGTTGCAATCCTATTATTTGAAACATTAAAAATATATGAATACACGAATATATTCGTAATCGGACACCAAGCGTCTTAATCGTACGTAGTCTGATTAATAAGTATCCGGACTGTTGCCATAGTAACGAAGGTAAGGCGCGAAGAGTAAAGCTGCTTTGCACAATGTGACCCTGACCTCTGCTCTGCATACACACTTACTTTTAACGTTCTGGCTCATACAGTTCTATACTTAAGAGATGAGGAATGATGTACAATATTTACATTATTTACATTTGACGGATATTTGTCCTCATCTTGTTTGTTCTTAACACAACATTTCGGCTGATATACTCTGCAACCTTCAGGTGTCTTGGGGAAAATTTCGAATCTGGGTTCTCAGTCGTAAGGTATTTTTCCGATGTTGTTGTTGTTGTTATTATTATTATTATTATTATTATTATTAATCCAAGTTCGATTCGAAGCAGTGACCTGAATAATAATAATAATAATAATAATAATAATAATAATAATAATAATAATAATACGTCGGAAATAAAAGAAATCATTTAACATATGCGTATTACTCCAATTATTAATTTATATTATATAAATTATATATATA
>NC_068992.1:41687495-41692916 GCF_001194135.2 Octopus bimaculoides
ATTGATATATATTCATGGTGCGAAATTTAAGCTGCTACTTCACTCCGATGATTGAGGAAATTTCCCATTCTATAATATATATGGTGAAAAACACAGCGAACTGGCAAGATCGATTGCACATTGGGCGAATTACTCAGCAACATTTCATCTGTCTTTAAGTTCTGAATTTAAATTGCGCCGAGGTCAACTTTACCTCTTTCATTCTTTCGGGGTCGATAAAGTCAGTACCAATTGAGCAGTGGGGTCGTTGTAATCAACTTACACAAAAATTGCTGGCCTTGTTCCTAAAGTTGAAACCATTATATTCTGTTTGTCTTCCATAATCTATACCCTTTTAGTAATTGTTGCGTGTTTGTGGTGTTTTTTTAAAGGTGCTATCCAAACACCTGCTATTTATTTATAACGTTTAAATACAGCGAAATAGAAAATAAGAGAGATAAGCAAAGAAAAGAAACAAAATAAAAAAGGGGTTATAAAGCAGCAGAAGATGGATGGTGAAGGGGTGATGGGGCATATACCCCAGAAAAAATGGTGTACTCAACTGCAACCTGCTGTAAAGACCGCGAACGAATGGTCGTAGAGAATGGCCGGTGATGATCGCTGCAGCAGCTACCCCACCTAGTGTTGTACATTTCTCAGATGGGTCACCGTTATCCCTATTTTGGTGAGGAAATAGATAGTACGGGATCATAGAACGCCTGACGTCTCGACGCCAATCGGTACGTCAATATCGAGTGCTTAATAGATATCTGAAATTTAGATAATCTGTGGCTATGGTGTTTATTCGTTTGTAGACGGCTGATACTACAGTTTATTATAGAAAATTTCCAGATGAAACAAATATATCATTGTCTCTGAGTTGCATTAGATTGAACAAGGAATTTGGTCTGTTATCGTGTGATAAGACGGAAACAATCTGTAGAGTGGAATTGTAAACATACCCATTTAAAATATACACGAATAGAAGAGATTTACAATTAAATGAATTCAACCGTGATTTTTGAGTCCTGTTTGTGAAATCTTGTACCACATTATTCAAATCCTTTGATTACATGTTGGTGTGGATTGGGGGATAAATAGTTTTTATCTTCATCAGAGTTTATAAACATGGAGAACCTTCCTTATTAACATACGATTTGTAATTTATCATGTGGAATAAAAATTCAACCGATTTTTGGATCTAGATCCGCCTGGCCTGTCTTTGCACAAAATCTATGAAGCCATGGCAGAAAACAATAGCTGGTATTGATAAACCAGAGATACGCTTTTCACTAAGGAACTAGCAGTCATTCATTCATTTAAAATATATACAGAGAATAAATATTTTATTCTCAGACAAAATAGTCTTTTTTAGATAACAAATCAACCGTCAATAGATTTAATACGACGGACAGGATAGCTTTAAATAATCTTCTATATATATATATATATATGTACTACAGTGAATAAGTAAACATCCATTATATTAAACGAAGTGCCATAAAATGAGAAGCTGAGATATTGGATATAGTATAATTCTGCCTGGCTACAAGTATTCTTTTTCTTATCATATAATACTTTTTAAAACGCCAATAATTCTGCCATATTTCTTTGTATGAAACTTATATAAATGTACACATTACTTGCATGGCGTGCAGCTTCGGATAGTAATGTTCTAAATACAAACGTTTTAAAAGGTACACAAGCGTTAAGAAACCCGACATGCAAATCAGGAACTCAGGAATTTTATCCCAATAATGGAAGATATTTTGAAAGATTGATTATTTATCAAGTCGAACTTAAGACACAGAAAACACATTAACCAAATATAGAGGCCTTATGAATCATCGATGAAAAAATAGCGTGTAACACGTTCTTCAACTACTATCGGACTAAAATATGCTTTTATAGATTCGGGTGAAAGATGGAATACAAACGTTAGATGTTCTGATATGCATAGGGATTCAATCCATAGCTATGAATCCATTATCAACTAAGTTTCCGCTTCGTTAACTACACGACCCTCACCCTCACCCTACACGACCCTCACCCTACACGACCCTCACCCTACACAACCCTCACCCTACACGATCCTCACTCTACACGACCCTCACCCTACACGACCCTCACCCTACACGACCCTCACTCTACACGACCCTCACCCTACACGACCCTCAACCTACCTACCTACCTACTTACCTACCTATCCACATACGTACATTCGTGGTGGTTTGTCTGCTCCTTATGTAGAGACTGACCAACTCTTGTTCTTACACCTTAGATCCATCCGATATGCCTTTTTAAACCAGACAATGTACTCAAAAGACATCCACATAGACTGCGGTGTCCTGTCAATTCGTCGACGGTAATTTGTCGTCGTTCAATTTGTCCCATTCAATTCGTTGTCGGCCAATTCGTCGAGATCATCAGAAAAATGGAAGAATGAATATCTGAATTAAAAAACGTATATTTTCAAGTTTGCTGTATTACATACTTATTTTTTCTTAGAATTTAAGATTGTGTGAAATTGCTTTTAGAAAAATAATTTTTTGGTTTGAATCATATTTTTCCATGACATTTTTTATACGCAGATTCGTTTCTCTGTATCTTTATTTTGGTTTGGTTCTTCTCCATGCATAAACTTCTGCAAACCTTTCCTCACATTTAATCACATAAATAAGTTTCCAAATATTTGGATAACTAATATTCACGGTGTTTTTCAGCGCGCTGTGGTAGGCTTCTAAACCATTTGTAGAAGGAGCAATCCCCATCATACATCGATCCCAAACATTCCTGATAGGTAATAGAAATGGAGGTTCAATGCATCATCTCCTCTGTCCTCTTCTTCTAGGTGGCCCTATATAATTATTTTCAAAATAGGATACAACAGACTGTCGAATATCATCAAGTTGCTTATATCCATCTAAAACAGCATCAACTGGCAGGAAGGCAAGCGCAACAAAACACAGCATTTTTAGACTTAAACTGTCATCTTCATATCTGCATTTTAGTCCTTGCACAACATGTCTGTACATATTTTGACCTAAATGAAACAAGCAGCACGCCAACTTCAACTCAGGAAACAATTCAAGAAATCCATTATGGGCTGCTTTTCTGAAATCCATAATTATATTATCAGGTTCCTCATTCTACAGTAATTAATTTATTTTGGCAAAAATCTACTATACGTGTCTTGGCTTTTGTCAGAGAGTAATACGAACACTTGTGGGGCATTAAATTTATCAATATGAGCGAGAAGTATGTATAACTGAAAAAATATACTAGTGCAGCACTTAAATGCTCCATCTGCCACCCAGTTTTTGTGCTGTTTTAACTGTCGAAATGCTTCGTCACTTGCAAATATTTGTATTTTGAACCTTCCATCCTATTGTCATACTGCAAAAACGTTTCATCATTGTCAACATAGGAGTATTCACTTAGAATCGAAAACCCAACATGTGTAAGTTGGGTGGCAGGATAGTTGGAATCAGCTTGCCTCTAAAGTCTAATATTCCTATTAAGTTGTGCAAACGGAGGTATTTGCGACAATGTACAGTTGTTTAAATTCTGAACTTCACTTGCGATAAATTGAGCGATGCCCATCGCAAGATGAAATAGACTTTAGCTTAATATTTGAAACTGTTATCCTTGCAGTTAACTCTGCAGCAGTTGAAATGTGATTATGAATCTCAATCTTCGTAAGCTCTTTATAATTTTCATCTGTATGAAGTCTCGCCTTGCACACACGATTTTCGCCGCACCTACAGTATATCTTCAATCCATCTACAATCTGCTTATTTTTGTGTATATATAATTTTCTTGATCGACCGCTTTCATTTTTCGTTTCTCTGAAGTTATGATTTTGCAGGAAGTCATGTTGATAGATGGGTGTATTGAATAGATTTAATTCGATTTGTTTGAAGATATTAGTTCATAAACTGTTCAACGCAGATACTTAAAAGAGAGAAAGAGAGAGAGAGAGAGGGAGGGAGAGAGATATTGGGGGTGGGGTTAAAGAAGGGAAAATATTTAAAACTGTCCAACGTCAATTTTAATTCTAACGTGATTGTTTTAGACTTGCCCTCGAAAATCACATTTAAGAGAATTTTGGGACGAATTGCCCAGCAACGAATTGAACTGAGGATGAATTGATGTACAACGAATTGACCGGGGAGAAATTAACTGGTGACGAAACAACCAGGGAAGAATTGTCCTAGCACCATAGATTGTATATCTGATTTGGACCACCAAATGCTATAATTAAGTTCTGATCTTTGTGTAACATAAAATGTCTTTTGTGGCGTCCATTAGACTTGCAGACCTTATGGCATACACAGCATTGAAAAGTGTGCACTTATATAGAGGCAGAATAGTGGGTCTGCAAATGAGATTTCGGCCCAGCAAGGAAAAGGTAAGCTCTGTCACGAATTGTGTACGCAAACAGGTCACGGAGATTCACCTTCTCGATTGCAACATTCTTCTTTAAATCTCTCTTGAGTCTTGCATCTGGTATCCTGGCCTCCTCAAACGCTTTCACTCCACTCCAGCTCGATCCGAAGCAAGGGTTTCTATGGCGTTTAGATACAAAGATAAATAAATGCATAAGTACGTACATATGTGTCTGTCTCCGTGTTAATACGTGTGGATATTTATGCATAGAAACATGTGGAGATAAATTAGATGCGTCTGTGTGTGTGTGTGTGTGCGAAAGGGAGAGAGAGACAGAGAGTGAGGGAATGTTTTTAGCGTTTCACTTTCTCCCTCTCTGTCTTTCTAAACACACATGTAAGCACACACACACACACACACACATGTATAATGCAGTCGTTGTGGCATGAACGTATATTACCTATTTAAACCGCTATCAATGGATATCAAATTTGTTCCATTATCCAGAACACATTTCTCATAAATATTAAACAATTTCCATGGGATATACGCTGGCTTCCTCGTATTTGAATTCAAAACATGCAAGCACACGGTCAATAGATATTGAAAAGAAAACTATTATCAACATTCTTAGTGATATTCAAGAAGATGACATATAAAGCCATCTCCTTTCTTCATTTATATTTGTTTCAATGTTCCAGAAGAATGTCAATGGTAACTTGCAATAATAATTTAATGAAAATTAATTGAACGTCAGATTTTTCTACAATTATTTGAATTATGAATGAGATCAACGCAATACGGGTGACACTCTATGATTAGGCTGAAAACAAAATAATTATTGTCATTCATAAAACACGTAGATAAGTGCTTGCATATATATTGCCGATGAATTTACGTACAATAGGTGTGCATATGTATATATGTGCACGTGCGTATACATACACACATAACACGTACACACTTACACAGGCACACTCATACACAGAGGCCTGCATGCATACATAGATAGATAGATACATACATACATACATACATATATATACATATATA
>NC_068992.1:41693009-41695665 GCF_001194135.2 Octopus bimaculoides
TATATATATATATATGTGTGCGTGTGTGTGTGTTTGTGTAAATATATATTTATTTACATATAGAACAATATGTGTATACATATATAAATATAAATATATACGTACGTGTATATATATATATGTATTTACTTATTTAATTAAACACAACTATATACATATACATATTAATGCATATGCATATACATTTACGTGTAAATGTATACATACAAACATACATACATACGCATATATGTATATATATATATGTATATATATATATATATATATATATAAACAAATAGTAAATGAGTATATGCATATATACGTACAGGTATGTGCATACCGACATCCACATGTATGTATAGGTGCATCTCTGGGTACAGGACATTGCAAACAAAACAGAGACGAGAAAACACACAAGCCACATAGAGAACATTCTACTTCATCAGTGTATGTATATATATATACGTATATATATATATATATATCTATATATATATAAACACACACACACACACATATACAGATTTGAAAATATGTGCGTGCGTGTATGAATGTATGTTTATATACGTATGTATGTATGTGTGTGCGTATGTATGCATGTATCTATCTATATATATATATATATGCTTATATGTAAATGTATAATGTATATTTATATGTGTACATATACATATAGGTTATATATATATATTAACACACGCCGCACGCTCACACTCACACACATGCATGTACATACAAACCTATACGTACACTAGCCATTATCCACACACTGCAACGTTGGTAAGGCATCTTGTTGAGGTATATTATATGTATAGAATAATTAACGGTTTGAAACATGAGGCAATCTCACCTCCGTATCAATGTAGCTTGAGAACAAAAGGATTTTCCTTTCTGTAATCAATAACAGCATCTGTTACAATGATTAAATAATGAACCAACAAACACCCCATAGTATGGAATTGTGAATCTAACACTTATTATTAAATTACGCTGCCAGGTCATTAGTATAATTAATAGATAACAGATTTCGATGTAGGATAAAGTGACAGTTATATTATAGGACATACCCGTAGGATACAGGTTCGTATCAATGGGTGTCCTAGTATTTTGCAGTTATGTATATATACACACACTTATATATATATATATATATATATATATATATGTATAATGTATAACAATGGTTTTGTCATAGTGTGCGAACCAGCTGGGAAATTTTTTTAATTAAAATCAATTCACAGAAAACCGAAAAATCCTAAATTTCACTTCTAAGTTATTCGCGTGCTTCTGGGTGTATATATGAGTATATATGAGTATATATATATATGAATAAACACACACACAGATACACACACCGTACATACATATATATGTAATATATATATACATATATATATGAGTGTTGTATAGTGCCGTCAGGTACAGTCATGCATTTATTCAGGCAGTGGTTCATCATTCTTTTGTGTACAACAGCGGCAATGAATTGAATGGTAACACAAAGTGTTCGGTCGCCTAAAATGTACGCTCGGGTCTTGTCGAACTTAAACTTCAAGTATTTCGATAAGTAGCTAATTTCTGTCTGTCCCACTCTCATGCGCTCTCGTTACAGACTTGAAAGTCAATGTAGTTAGCGGCGAAGTTGTGATGACACATGTATTTTGTGTGTTTGGGATCAACCTGATAATGGAATAGCAAAACCAATATCGACATTTCAAGAAAATCGTCAGAAACCAGCAGGAATGTACGTGCTGTGTACGAAGAGGATGCTGTTTCAGAACGTGTATAGCAGAATGGTATTGAAGATTTGTATCGGGAAATGTTTCTATTACTGTGGCCGGCTGCTTGAAATTAACAGTGGCACCATTCCCCTTCAGACGACCAGCATGATCGCATTCATTCCCAAATATCCAAATCGATTGTTAGAAAACTAATCTTATTGAGGAGGTTACGTCAACTGGCTTGATATTTGTGTCTCCGTTTGGTTGAACGAAGATAAAATCGACCTAAGGATTTCTATCTGCGATCATTTTTTGAAGAGAATGGCATGTGGTACAAAAACTGGTTCGTCTATAACTATGTGAAATGAATCGTGATATAATCGCATCGAATCAACCCAAAACAACCTAAAAAAAGACCTCACCTGAAGAAAGTTATGTTTCAGTTTGGAGGAATTCGAAGGTCGTATTTTTCCCCAGCTTCTTATATACAGGATCAGAACTTTGGTAATGTCCTGTGACCAGCTGGACAAATTGAACACAGCACATCACAAGAAGTGTTCAGCACGTGCTAGTCGTAAGGGTGCCAGATGGAGACTTATTTGCAGACGCAGTAGAAGATACTGGAGCTTATCTGAAAGGTTCTGCCGCACTCTCCACATTCGCCCGACCTTTATTCGTCAAATTTCCACCCGTTTCGCCCTCTTTAAAATTCACTAAATGGACGAATTTTCAACTTGTCACCTCGTCCCAACGTTTATCTACCTGGAAGTCTGGTCCGAATCAAACCCCAAGCAACTTTACCGGTCCGTCCGTCCAGCGCCCAACGACGATGATGAACGGCATGGACTGGCCTCTCCAGAAGCCGAGTTGCAAGCACCAACTTTTCCGGGTTAAGCTTTACTCCCGTCAACCTTTCTATTCCTTTAAGGATGTGCCGACCACCTAGATTTCTGAGG
>NC_068992.1:41695684-41698052 GCF_001194135.2 Octopus bimaculoides
TTCTGAGGTATCCGAGGCCATCACAGTGATGTCATTCGTATACGCCGACAGAGCTCTACTGCGTTCTGCTTCGAGTGGGATGCCTTCCAGCAGCTCCAGCTTCCACAATAAAGGCTCAAGAGTCAATACATATAGAAGGAATGAGAGAAACAAAAATGAGTGAGGACGAGTTCTGCTAGACGAGGATGGGTGGAGGTGCTGGGTGTGGGGGTCGGGGCGACGGTCGAGGAAGAATTGGAGGGCTAAGAGACCGTTGTTGTAGGGAATCACCGTGTATAGGGATTTGATGTCTAAGGTCCTGAGGAGGCGTGAGAGGCCGGGAGGGAACGAGAAGGAATTAAAGAAGCGAAGGGCGTGGTTGGCGTCAGTTATATGGGATGGGAGGCCATGAAATAAAGGGGACAGGATAAGGTCGAGATATTTTGAGATGAGTTCTCTGGGGCAGTTACAGACGGAAACAACTAGGTGGCCATATTTTTACGTACATAAAATACGGGCAGCCTTAATTTACATATTACTGCTCACTTCTTGGCAGTGGTGGAAAATGTTTGTCCCCACATTCGTGAGTTTGCTTTGAATTCGGAACACATTCGTTGAGAATCAAGCATCTTAACCACATACCAAATGATTTTTGTTTTCATTTATGATACTTTTAGGACATCTTTTCTATTAATATCTCATATTTTAAATATTACTTGCTGGTAATTGCTTCCTTATTGTTAAAACTATGTTTTGACCTAACCATTTCCCATTCCATTGAAATGCACGCTTTCATGGATGGCATTCACTTTATTCAAGCTGTATTCTTTTTCTATAACAATAAATCGTTACCATTCCAGAGAATTCATTGTATTTATAGATACAAAACTCGCATAGATTTACTCAGAATTTAGTTAAAGCTACGTTCTTTCAACAATCGTCCACGACTCTTTTATGGCTGAGGCTAAAAACAGTATATTCCATACGTAATGGTACATAGCATTAACTAGCAACAACATTTTCAATGCTCTTTCATAATGTAAGCATACACACACATACACACATAGAGGCACACACATGCACACACATACACGCATATATATATGTATATATAAATATAAATATATATGTATGTATGTATGTATGTATGTATGTATGTATATATATATATATATGTATATATGTTTGTATATATATATATATATATATATATATATATATATATATATATATATATATATATATGTATATGTATGTATGTATGTATACATAGGTATGAATGGACGTTTGCGTACATGCATACAAATATAAATACATGCAAATATATATGTACACACACACGCATACACTCACACACACGCACATACATCCATATTTATATATAATATACATATATGTACATAAGCATGCAAACACACACATATATATATGTATTTATGCACATATGTAAGTATGCATATATGTATGTATGTATGTATGTCTGCATGTGTACAAGTATATATGCTTGTATGCCATAGAACACAAAGGGACATTTTTCAGAGAAATAACGGATTGTCTTTGATTCGGCTTTTATGCGAAACATCATCAAATCTATATATAGTGGGTAGTATAGGTTTTTGGTTTATATAAGGAACAGCGGAATTGAAAGGACTCTATGGATGGAAGACAGGCAATAAAAATCCACCGAGAGCTGCCATAAAAACGGCCTGAGAGAAGCACTTTATATATACATATACACATATATAAAGATATATATATTTACATATATAGCTATATATATATATATATATATATATATATATATATATATGCGTGTGTGTGTGTGTATGTATATATGTATATGCACGTATATATATGTGTGTATATATATATATATATATAAAGTGCATGTGTGTGTGCCTGTGTGAATATGCGTTTATGCGTACGTACACCCACGCATATATATTAAATTTGTATATTTACAAACAATGGTATGCACACGTATATACATGAACACATACACACACACACACACATACACACATACGCGCGCATACACACAATCATAAACACTCATATTTGCACAAAAGCAGTCACGTGTAAATGAAAACATTCACGTACATGTATATCCTAGAAATGGGTTTGAGGGTTCTGTACAACTAGGCGTGTTTCTTCTGTCTGTCTGTCTGTCTGTCTGTCCGTCTGTCTCTCTTTCTCTCTCAGTATATATATATATATAAATATATATATATATATATATCGTTGCTATTATGGTGAACTGTCGTATGTCCAAATTTGGCCAAATGCGTTTCGTTCAATATTTATTTTTGTTTGTAATAACCGGTACTTTTGTTCAAAGTACCGTATCTCCTGCTGCTTTAGATGCCAAGATATTAAAAATTAACAAAGT
>NC_068992.1:41698393-41702512 GCF_001194135.2 Octopus bimaculoides
TATATATATATATATATATATATATATTTATATTTGTATGAGTGTATTTTTTCTTATAGTGATGCTGAAAAACTAACTAGTTTTAACACATAGTAACTCAGAGTTTCACTCTCTTTCACACACACACACAAACACACACACACATACACACACACACATTCACACACATATATACATATGCACATATTATTGTTCCTGTCCATTCACGAGGTATAAGATATCCCTCTTTCTAATGGGACTGCTCTCGTTGAATCATCGAATCATATGAGAAAACCATGTGAACCTCCTTGGCCAATAACCACCCATTTTCCAGCATCCATTTTGCACCACTTTTCCCTCTCCATTCTTTGATCTGAACGTGAATGAATTAAGCTTTTGTATGAAACCGACGAAGCTTTAAGTAGTCGAATCAAGCTGATTTAAATAATAATAATAATAATAATAATAATAATAATAATAATAATAATAATAATAATAATAATAATAGTAGTAGTAGTACTAATAATAATAATAATAATAATAATAATAATTATTATTATTATTATTATTATTATTATTATTATTATTATTATAGTGAATATTGCACACTTTCCCCAAAATAACCCTGCTAGAAACAGTCCTTATCCTAGGTAAAACACTATCAGTTCAATAATACATCCTAAACAAAACAACCTACAAACAAAAGACACGCTCATACAGCAATTATTCAGTCAACTATACTTTCGTCAGCAAGCTAGATAACCAACGCATTACACATTCTGCATACTGCGTCAACAAATACTCCCCGTTATCAACTGTAGTTCCTTTAATATCTCTGTTCTTTGTTATATGACCAGCAAGGACCTCAATACGGAGGATGAACATATATGGAGAGAGAGGATCGCTCTGCCTACAGGAAACCAAGGAGACAATATACTATTAATAGTCAGACAAGATTTAGCACCATTGTAAAAAATATTGAACCACTTACAGATGTCATCAAAAAATCAAAAAAAAAAAAAGATATTGTCTTGTGTATAAATAACTATGAGACAGAATCAAATACTTTCTCAAAATCTGTGAAAAGCAACATTCCCGGTATGTCGTTTGATTCTGTGTGGTTCATCAAATCGTATACCAGTCTTATTATCGCCAACGTATCTGTTAGGCATGAGTCCTGTTTGATCAGTACTAACCTACTTTGGAAAGATACTTTTGAACCTCTCAGTAATAACAGAAGAGAGACATTTGTAGGCAGTATTGAGAAGTGAAATAGGTCTCCAGTTCTTCAAGAAACGCTTGGGTTTATCTCGTTTTGGAATTCAAGTAATAATACCTTGCCTCTGTGTCACTGGCAGATAACCCTTAGCAAAGCTATAATTGAATGACCTCAACATGAACAGGGATTCCAAAAGAATTCCAAAAGAATTATAAAAATCATTGGTGAACCCATCCGAACCTGGACTTTTATTGTTCTTTGCCTTTTTGAGACATTTTAAAAGTTCGTCGTAAGTCAGTGGAGCTTCTAGTGAGTCAAAATCTCCCTTACTAATCCTACACAAGTCCCCTTCAGAAAAAAGTCCATCAAGGTCACAATCTTTCAACACATGCTCCTTGGAAGAATACAATCTTTCGTCAAAATGATGTTGCTTCAAGTACAATATTCCTTGTATTTTCTACAGTAGGTCTATTGTCTAGCTCTAACTGGGCCATGCCTTTGCCTACATAATTCATATTTTCTAAATTGCAAAAATAACGGCTAACCTTCTCCCCTTCATCAATCTACTTGAGCAAATTATAATGCCCTCCAATTTTGCTTTACGAATCTCTTCTCCTTCTTTTTCTTTTTTCCTCCAGTTTCCTCATTTCTACAAAAGTGGTTTCCAATTGCTTAATATCATCTCGTAGATTTTGTTCTTTTTTTTTCTTTTTTTTTTTTTACTCTAGAATGTTTTAAGAATGAAGAGTATGAAATAGATTTCCCTCTATTTTCCATTAATAGAGTTTGCAAAAACAAGTGATCACTTACATTAAATTTAATCTCAGGCATATTAACTGCACCAATATCTCTATCAGGTTCCAAACAGGAAGCATATTGCTTGACAACACTGTTAATGGTTCCCTTATTTTGGATTTTTGAAAAGGGAGTTATCAAATTTCCAATATGCACTTTTACGGTCATCTTCTTGGAAAAATCTATTTTGATGTCTACAAGAGAATAGTCAGATGTGTACCTAGACTTTATAAAAGACTGGCAAATAAATGAATACAAACACTGACACCAGAAAGAAATGTAACCTTGCTTGTCTCCATGTATAGCCTAGTGTGTCTGGGTTATGATCTCTCCGAACATCTACAAGGTCGAGGTCCCCTACCATATCGATTATTTGGATTTTAGCGTAAGGATTGTTTATATGTTGATAATTGTAAGTGTCTAAAGACTACTAATGACAAAGATTAAAATCCCCAGCTATAATAGAATGGGAGTTTCCAAAGGTCTTGATTTTATCCATCACCATAGCATAACACTGCGGATCATCTGCATCTGAACCGTATAAGTTTACTAGAGTTATTTTTATTTTCTCACAAAAAGCAATGCTTAGCATCAAGACATTGCCTTTGCCATCCCTGAAAATCTTATGTACCTTATAATCAATATTATAAGAAAACAAGATGGCAACTCCCCTTGACTGTCCATTATTATTATCATATAGTGCTACAGCACCCCATTCACTTCTAACAAGACATTCTTTTTCTTTCAAAAAGCGGGTATCTTGCAAAAAGTAGATTTTATATTTTTTGGCTCTCAAAAAATGCAGAACATCTTTTCTTTTGGTATGATCATTAAAGCCCCAACAATTGACTGAACATATAAGGTATATTTAGGTCATACATTTAGTATGTATACATAAAATGATGAAAATGTATTGGTATGACCCCTCAAACCTTCTAGCACATGATACACGTTTAAACACGCATAATAGCTGACATTCAAACCTTCCCTTCATAACCCCGTTTTAGGAAACATTTGACCTTCCTTTCCTTCATGAGACATAACAACTTGGTCAGCAAACGGGAATCAAAATTCTGACTTTATTCATGAGAGAAGAAAAATATAAGAAATGATAATTCCCAAACTCAAAGCTTCCTTTCCGAAGTACCTTGTTCCCAAGAACACAGCGATTGCGGACAACGTCACGATCAACATTCTGATAGCTGATTTGGTGAGAGTGATGAAGAATGTGTCACGGATGTGCGATCCTATGGAACTAGAAAGATGCAGCACTTTATCCACCGCAGGTAGTTCTCACACTACAGCCAGAGGGAGAGTATTAGAGTGTGCAAAGGAGCCAGGACTAAGTACAAAGCCATCATAGAGAGTGATGCTAACGGTATCTCCCCGCTGTACAGGAGTAAACCTTGGAACAGCACAGAAAGGACCAGTAATAAGATCGATAAATCTATAACTTGGTATGACAACAGAAAATACCAGAATGTCATGTTCGTTGATGCTACCCTTCGCGGCGAACTAGCAGACCATTTTGGAAAAAAACATTAAGGCTAATCTACGAATCAAAGTAGTAGAGAGGCCTGGTGCCCCTTTAAAATCCTTGCTCTGCAATACCTATCCCTTTGAAAATCACACCCTCTCCCTGTACAAAAGAGAATTGTGTTGCATGAAGGATGCACCCACAGGTTAACTGTAAAGTTAGGAACGCAGTGTACAGCTTACGATGTACTGAAGAACGGTGTAGAAACTACCTACCTAGGAGAGACTGCGTGCAGCAAAGGAGAGCGTATAGGTTGATATTGGCGAGAGCTCAAATAAGGGAAAAGCGTGTCAGTGCTACGAACATACTCAGGCAGAACATGGAGACTTGATTAATAGCATAAAGGTTAAAGTACTATCAGCACGTAGAACTGGCACGACACTCTTAGCTCTGCCATTTGAAATTTCGAGTTCTATTATGACAACTTACTGATTGTCCTATACTATATATATATACATTCTTCTATTTACATAATATCGGGGTCTCAATCCTTTGTTGTCATTTTATCATTATTATTATTATTATTATTATTATTATTATTTTTATTATTATCATCATCATTATTATTATTATTATTATTATATATATA
>NC_068992.1:41702836-41703949 GCF_001194135.2 Octopus bimaculoides
TATATATATATATATATATATATATATATATATATGTAAGCGCACTTGTAATATATTAAGAAGCAACAGCTACTGGCATATTTATAGGTACGAAAAGAACACCCACAGACTTTCTAATGAACGTATACCGTAATAACCACTGACAAACATAAATCTAAAGATATGAAAAGAACACCTATAGAAATTCACGAACACATGTTTCGTGTACGCATTTACACACGCGTTTCATACGCATGCATACACACATACACTCCCGTACACGTATACACACAAACAGACTCCCTCTCACACACACACACACACAAGCACACTTGCTCACACACAGGTGCGCAGACATACTAAAGCACTAAATCTGGAGCAGCCGTATAAAAATATATCTATATATACATTTATCTCTCTACCTACATACATACATACATATATATATATATATATATATATATATATATATATATATATATATATGTATGTATGTATGTATATATGTAAGTATATATACGTGCTTGTTTATGCTCCCGTAACTATGTCTCATTTCTTCGGTGTGTTTATGTCAACTATCTCTGTGTACATTTGCCTCTACGTACCTGTACAAAATTACTTTGCATTTTATCTGATGTTGTTAGTAGACGTAATACTAAACAGATTTTGAAAGCTCAGCCTTGTGTGAAGCACCATTGTACGTTTACCAGAACTTTTTCACCCGTTTCTAAACGTTGCGTGGGAGAAATTTCTTTGATTATGCAACAAGTCTCACAGAATGACACGATTCAGACCAGCAGTTCTGAATATACTGGAATATTTCAATGGACAAAATATAATATGATCGATAAACAGTATATAACATATGATATATAATCTAATCGATAAATACTACTACAAAGCTGTCCTCAGTTTAGATACAAATATAAGCTATGGAATGTTCCATTCGGATTAAACAGATTAACATGATCGCTTGGAAACCCCATATCCGGCTACTTCAAAGATATTAATTTTCTCACTTTCGTATATAAATGCTTCGTTTATTTAAGTAAGTTCACATTTATATTTACAACCTATATATACTAACCACCGATTATACGTACTTGAATAAATATATATATATATATATATATA
>NC_068992.1:41706546-41708665 GCF_001194135.2 Octopus bimaculoides
ATGCCTATGTATGTATATATATATATATATATATACATCCTTTTGTTGTTTACACCACCTGTCCTCGTCTGTTGTTTTTTTCGTAAATTATTCCATATATATATATATATATATATATATATATATATATATGTACGCACACGCAAACATACACACACAAATATATACATACATACCTATATATATGTGTGTGTGTGAGTGTGTGTGTGTTTGAGTTTGATGTGTGTGCGCGCGTGTATAATTTCATGTATTTGTTTTGCATGATTTCTAATGTAAAATCGTATGTTGAAACAGAAGTGACATTTCGGGACGGTCATTTATTTTTGCCAAATAAATACACGCACTCTATATTCATTCTTCACTTCGAATTTATTATTGTTCTTATTTTATATCTTTTGTAAGGAAATCTTTCATCACATAGCGTGTGACCACTTCAGCGACTCTCCATCCTATGTCTATCCTCCTATTCTGTTTAGTGTTTTCTCAGATGATTGAAATAATCCTCAAAACACAATCAACTATTCACAGCATTTGTTAATTTAAATCAAGAATTGGTGGTAATAACAAGAATTATTCTCCCACATCTTTATTGAGTTAAATAATCTGTTACTGTAAATTGATACTTACTACATTACACCGTCATCCTCAGATGTAACTTCTATTATTTTATCCTCTATTGAGTCCAGAGAAAGAGAAAAATGTTGACCATTTAATAGCTCCATGGATACTAAAGCCCATGATATTTCCAAGAACGTCTAAGTTTCGTGGGCGAATGAAATAACTTATACTCTAATTGAATATCCTAACTGACAGATTTCGACAGAATATTCTGCAAAATATAATAAATTTCTTTCCAGGTACTGTTTTGAAAACCAAACGATAAACGCGCAGTTTATATAAATTGCCAGAATTGCAACTTATTGTACAGATGTACATTGTATAAAATATGTAGATGGCCTAAGGAATTACGTAAATTCCCATTATACGCATGTAGTTATAATATGTGTCTATCTGACGGAGCAGAACTGGAATCAAACGCCATGCCCACCCGATTAATATCACAATTAAACAAAAAGCTACATAAACAAATACGCCTCTCACCTCACAAATAGAAAGTGTTATACAGTGGGCAATTCCTTTCTATTTCTACCTTTTTAAGCAACCCTGTTGAAGCTTCCATGTTTATTTTATAAGCCTGAGTGTACTATCTTGTACCAGTGTACCATATTTCATCTTCTTGTAGGCATTGGTTGAAATATGAACAGCAGTCTCTGGTTAGATTATTTAAATGAAGAAAATGTAACGATGACATTCAGGGATGTATTAATGGTCATAATGCTCTTAAAATCTTAATGAGCATCTCATAATGACGCCTTCTGGTATATGTGTTAGTCTTTAATTATAGTCTATTAACACATATAACGATCCAAACGAGGCTTTGGGCCTGTAATCAATCTTCTATCAGGTCATTTCTGAGTACCACTTCTAAAAGAAGATTGGATGGACGAGCGGGGATGTCTTGAATAGAGATCTTTAAATAACAAATAACCCGCGATTACCAATTAGAAATCTTCACTTGTGGTTTGCAGTGAATCTCCGAGTACTGTTTGAGAGATTTCCAGTTTGTTTAATATATTATATATTAATATGTGTACATATGTGCATATGAGAATAATAGCCTTAAATTGGAATTTTTAGGTTGAGGCCACAAGTGGAAAAACATGCACTAAATTTCCATTTCATAAATCAACAAACGTTATTTCTAATGAAGTAAATCTCGGAAACAAATCTGATAAAAGTTTTGTAAGATCCATATACAAGATCTCTAGATTTTATCAGCGGGGTCTCTTTGGTCATCTTCTTCAACTGGAGTGGGCGTTAAGCGAATGACTAACAAAAATTATCAATCTATCATTTTGTTCTTTTTCAGATTCGAATCTGTTGGAATCAGGATCTGTTATCATCTTACATCATTACTCATTCGTTTCAATTTAGTTTCTCTTCCATAATTCGGTTCTGCGCAAGTATATATACACACACATACATACATGCATACATACATACATACATACATACATATATATATATATATATGCAGATATATATATATATATATATA
>NC_068992.1:41708964-41714291 GCF_001194135.2 Octopus bimaculoides
ATTTTCCGTCAACGAAATTCACTCACAAGGCGTTGGTCGGTGCGAGGTTATAGTAGAAGACACTTGCCCAATGTGACATGCATTGGCAGTGAACTCGGAACGAAGTGGTTCGAAAGCAAGCTTCTTACGTATATGTATATATTTGTGTGTGCATGTGTGTGTGTGTGTGTGTCTGGCTGTCTAGCTGTCTGGCTATCTAGCTGTCTGGCTGTCTAGCTGTCTGGCTGTCTAGCTGTCTGGCTGTATGGCTCTATGCGAAATCATAGCTATATTTAGAGTTTAAAACCCTGAATGAGAACTTGATTATTTAGAATGGTTATAGAATCGCTATGACGGGGAGCCCTTAAAGCCCTTAGCACGCCGGACCAAATACTTAGAGGCATTTCCTCCGACTTCTGGCTTCACCTACTGTGTTCAAGTCCCACTGCATTTGGCTTTGCTTGTCATCCCTCCGAGTTCGATATATGAGTCACGGTCGAGCACTAGAGCCGATGTAAATAACCTATTCCTTCCTTTAAAACTTTAGGCCTTGTGCCTTAAGCAGAAACGATTATCTAGAGTAGTTCATCGCAGAATCCACGTGACTGGATGGTTTTCATCTGTTGTCTCTCAAACATCATTTGTATAATGCAGGCGATTATATCAAATTAGTTTTGCCTTTGATATCTGCCAATTTATTAATGTGCAGTGTACAATACTCGAATATATATTCACGAAACATAAACATGAGCTTCTGATCCGAGATACTTATCACGACCACCATTTACAACTTCATATAATGGATTATATAAGAATTATGTAAAATAAACGTTCCGCGTACAATCTCTATTTTACGTGTATAATTAAGTTAGGAAATATATAATTCGATTCTATTAATGACTCTCGGTGTCTAAAGGGCGGTTTCGATATTATTCTGAAATATTAGCTGTTGGAATGGCAAATCATTTTATTCGTGCAAAATGCAGCTGATATCAAGTCTGTAATACAATTTTCAATTGAAATAAATTGTATTTATGCAACACTTCGCATGAAATACTGCCGAGAGAAATTATATTTATTGTTTCCTAGAGTATGCATATAATATGCTATAACTAACATCTTACAGAACAGTAAGGCGATTACACTACATTAATTTTCACTCTAGTCACCCAGCAATGCACGCGGCCAGTACAAAGTTCTTTCTGCAAAAAGATTAAATGAAACCAATTAGCCTATGATTAATATGGAGTAGATGAATGTGCGTTTTAGATTTTTACTGGAGGCATGAGCACATTACAACAAGAGAAAAATACTTTGTATGATCCTATTCACTGAATAATTAATATTATTTAACTTTCAAAATGAAATCAAACATTTGGTTAGATCGTGTTAGAAACTTGTAGATGATTTGTTTCAAAAATTGAAAAAAAAATATTTGTTTTAACGTTAATTCTATTCATAACGTATTGGAGCAGCGCCGTATTTGTTTCACAATGTAATTCCATTGAACGATGAGAATAATTATCACTTAAATGTCTCTCTTTACCATCAACTTACTCATACATTTGAAACATGGTAATTTCATAGTTTTAAAATATATAACACAAACGGTAATTAAAATATCTTCGGCTGATTTATTTTCCAGCCATGATATTAATACTGCGCAAATTCTCGATTAAACCATATTTTCCGTATTTAGTTTCAAACATACCTATTTAGAAGAAAGATTAATGGATTTTCGATTAAATAATAGCCATTAAATAACGCAAACGTTGGAAGATCAGTAGTATCAAGTTCGAAATTATAATACCAAAGAAGATAGATAGACTAAGCAATTCATTACATGACAATAATACGTTTCCACGCGCACACACACACACACATACACACACACACACACACACACACACACATGCACACACACACACATGTATATATATATATATATATATATATATATATATGTGTGTGTGTGTTTATGTGTGTATGTATATTTATATATATATTTTATGCATATATATGCATATATATATATATATATATATATATACATATACATATATGCATATATGCATATGTGGGTTTGGTGCATTTTGATCATTGTATACCAAGGAAATATATCATTACAAAGCGCTAATTTATTACGTACTATAGAGAGCGCAATAAACTTTGCATATTTTGATGAGCGTATTTTCTTAAACCTCGAAAGATAAACAGTTTACTAATGTATATAGTTTACTACGGTGGAATGTATCCAAGACTGCAAATAACACTCAATCACTTATGTAATTTACTTTACAGAAATTATCCTAATTAGATGGATTTTTTCGGAAGGTTTAATTGATACAAAAATCTGTTTGCATTGGGCAACATATTGGCGGAGGTATGGGAAATAAAGGCAACAGGTTGCTTAGATGGTATTGGTTGCTTAGTGATTTTAGAAAAACAGGTAAGTTATTGAATGGTGATAAGACGACACGTGTGAATTATTGAGATTTGTCAGGAGGGTGTTTTTCTTACAAACTGAGTGAGAAAGTCATAGCACATCTATCCGAAAATGATGTCAATTCTCGAAAGAAAGAAACACCTTGGTTCTTGGTTCTTGCTTCACATACAACCAAGAAAAGTTTTTTGATGCGAACATATATAAAAGCTTCCTATGAACTCTATGTTGATTTCTTGAATGCTTTTGGTGAAGTAAAATGTCGAGACCTGTGGTATAGATTACAAATGATTGGATAGGCTTAAAAGGGCACGCGAACAATAACAACAGTTGAGGTAGCAGACAAAATCTCTAAATCAATTGATGTTACTGTAGGTGTGAGGCAGTGTTGTGTGCTAGTACCACCGTTCTTCACATTTTATATCATTTTCAGGATCACTCATGCTTCACGCTAAACATTTCCCCAAATACAGTACTGATTCTGCGAGCACATCAACTTAATTGGAGCAATGTTACCATGCGGAGAGTTCAGTCGGATGTATAAGTAATAACCACGGTCCACGTTACAACAGTGGCGTCGAGGATAAACAAATTTACGAGGAGCGAAAAAAAGACATTCACACGATGAGTTTAAAGTTAATCACGTGGAAATTTAAATAACTTGCCCCCCCAAAAAAACTCTTGTGCAAACTTACGAAAATCGAAAAGTATGGAAGACTTGTTAGCTGGTATAGTTGAGTTGCAAAAACAACCACAACAACACCAACGGCTCAAGGATACAACCAAACCAGCGGATACATTTTCACCTCACCATGTAGTAAATTCCATAGGCGAATTCAAATATAACCCCGAAGAAACAGTAACCTTCGAGGCTTACTTTCGAAGATTTGAACAAATTTTGGGAAAACGATTGTGAGGATTGGACGGACGAAATGAAAACGCGTCAAGTTTTAAAATAACTGGCGACAGCAGAGCATGAGAAGTATAATAACTTTATATTGCCAAAACAAAAAAAAAAACAAAAAAAAAAACAGAAAGCAATATATTTCATCGACACAATTAGCATTTTGTGCAAAATGTTTAGTAAAAAGAGCTCACTGTTTAATATTAAATGGAAATGTTTAAACATAGGAAAGACCGTAGATGAAGACTTCACTACTTACATAAGCAAAGTCAACAAATATTGTGAGAGATTTAGGCTGCATATACTTACTCCAGATTCTTTCAAGTGTTTGATTTTTTACAAAGATTGACAGATAAAAGGGATGCAGAAATCCGAAAGAAAATTCTAGCAAAACTGGTAATTAAACCAAGGTTTGACATTGCAGAAACCGTCCGAATAGTGTGACATGATATCAAAATTAAGGCATAGCATGGAAGAAATTCAATGGAAAGAGTGTTTTGACGTAAGAAAAACTATCGTGATGTAGACCCTTGTATTGCATGTTGTGGAATGCACCTGAAAAAAGATTGTTCATATAAAAAAGCAAAGTGTTTTCGCTGCGGGCTTACAGGACATATAAAATCGCACTCCAAAACTAGAATGATAGGAAAATGTAACAAACAAGAACAAATAAATAGTTTGTCAGCAGGAAAATTTGCCACTACAACAAACAGAAAATTCGTGTGTGAGAGAATTGAAACCACTAGTGTGAGAATACATGAATACAATTAGATACAGGAAGTGATATCACAATCATAAATGAGGAAACATGGGAACAAATGGGTAAACAAAACTTATGCAGTACAATCAAAATACCGTATGGTGATACGGAAGAAAATTATATTTCAAGGCCGAATGTGTTTGTAATATAATGTTCAAAGGTCGAAACACAAAATTGAATGCTTATGCGTTGAAAAAATCCATGAATTTATTTGGCACCGAAAGTATGGAAAAATTTAATTCATGGGATACAGCCAAAAGCGTTTTGTGCAATAACAAACGGAGCAGTCAAAAAAATGAAAGAAACATTCCCAAAAGTTTTTTTCGGAAAGTTTAGGCTGTTGCACAAAACCAAAATCAAGGATTGCTATCAAAGAAAATTCAGCACCTCCTTTCAGGCCCAATCAGAACGTGCCGTCTGCGGTGGTGAACCAGCTCAATAAAGAAACCGAAATGTTGGAAAGCCTGAATGTAATTGACCATGCAGAGTGGGTATCACTGGCAGTCTACGTAAAAAAAATAAATAATAATTAGCTAAGAGTATGCGCAAACTTCTCAACCAGATTAAACGACTCTTTATTTACATCGCATAACTTGACATTTTTTTAAGAGCTGGTCTCGGGTGGAACACATTGAACACATAAGAAAAGTATTCAAGAGAATAAGTGAATGCGGGCGAAAACTGACATAAGGAAAATGTGAAATTTTTATGAAAAAGAATAAAATATAGAAGTAAGTTCAAAATCGGTTCTATATTTTGATCTTCAATACGCAAAATACATTCCAGTGGGTAAAAATAGGAAATAGACAAAATATCGAAGGAGTGGTATAATTCACTAAATGACATTATTACTTGAAAGTTCTTTATTTTATGTTGTTCTGCTGGAAAAATGAAAAATTATATTGACCACAACATCAAAATGTTTAGACCTCAAGACGCAACGGTTTGCAATCAATTTTCAATCATTTCCCGGTCGGTCATATATGCATACCTGCCATACCATGGAACACATATAATAGAGATGTTCTGTAAAGTGCAATCGTTATATTAAGGTGAAGGTTAATATAACATGATATAATAGTAAATTGGAAGATTGATTGATTTGTATGAAACCCAGAATAATATATAGTCCAATACTAGTTTGTAATATATTTTATGGAACTGTCCGACTTATTAGACAACTTCCTTATATCTACACACATATGTAAGCATATATATATATATATATATATATATATATA
>NC_068992.1:41714532-41717795 GCF_001194135.2 Octopus bimaculoides
ATATATATATATATATATATATATAGATATATATATATATATATACATGCACTCATATATATGTGTGTATATACATGTATATTATGTATATGATATATATGTTCCTGTGTGCGTGCGATTGTTATCCATTCGCGACCGAGAGAGCTCGTGAAGCACTACTATAAGCATAGTGTATTCAGACAACTTCATACACCGCTGGTTATTAATGTTGCCAGATACTGATAATCCGAAACGTCTTCTGTCGTAGGTCATTTGTAAGGTATCTCATGAGTTCTACCTATTAATTGGATTGCAGTACAACCATTCCATTGTCGGGGCATCAGTAACTAAACTGGTACCCCCACCAGGCTAACCTGATAAGGAGGGCTGATAAAAAACTAGCAGGGCTAAGAGTATAACCTGTTAAATTTCGAGTCTATGTTGAAACACAATCGAGTGTATGTTCAAGGACAAACCCGGTTTTCTTGAGCAGGTAGGTTCAAAAGTTCCAGGTTGGTGTCTAGCGTACTGGGAGGACATTGGAAGTGAAACTGAGTTTTTAAAAAGCGAATAGGCGAGGAATAGCAGTGTATGTTTCGCAGACCTCTTGCTTGCACTTGAGGTCAAAAGCCTCCTACAACCTCAGCCTCTGACTTATATTTGTACTAGATACTTTGCCATGGCTTGTCTCTGCATAATGTCTATAGGGTGGAGAGGGTTAACGAGGTATTGGGTGAGCCTTTTTCGGCCCAAAACTTTGCACAGGCATTGTTGGTATTTTGTATGGACATTAACCCTCTCCACTCTATAGACATGCTGCTCGATTTTCTACGCTCCCCATATACCTATCTATCTATCTATCTATCTATCTATCTATCTATCTATCTATCTATCTATCTATCTATATATATTCAGATATAACCCATATACACACACACACGCACACATACACATATGTATAAAATAATAAAAGTGGCTAGACGCAACATAAAACCAAAAAGAATTCAGTTGTCACTAACAGTGACTGAGGGTTCATTGTAACACCTACTTTGTTAGTAGTAAGAGGCGAAGAGCCTTACGCCCACAAACATCGCACAAGTCAATACTTGACTGAGGGTGTGAATAGCACCTACATTCCTAGAAATGGGAACTAAAATGCTCAAATGCTGTTACAAAACACATGGCTCCTATCAGCGTAAGTGTTATGTGTTTTGTAATAACATTGCAGCATGTTAGCTCCTATTTCTAGCAATGCAGGTGTTATTCACACCCTTAGTCAAGTTTTGTTGACAACTATAATTTTCCTGTACGGTATAACGTTGCAAAAAGCAGACATATATATATATATATATAAGTGTGAGTGTGTATATGTGTATATGTGTATAGATAGATAGATAGATAGATAGATAGATAGATACATTATTTCCTCCGCAACTAATTGAAAGAACTCGTAAGATTATGTAGCATTGTAACTCGTCATAATTTGTTTGCTATCTAATAGCTGAATATTGGATGCTTTGGAGGAAAATGTTGCAATGTATTTGGAATTGTATATGAAACTAACTCAGACAACCGTACACACACACACACACACACAAACACATGCACACACACACACACACACACACACACACACACACACACACACACACACACACACACACACACACACACACAACACACACACACACACACACACACACACCAACAGACAAATATAATATGGGATCGAATATCACTAATTTAATAAAATAGTATTTTGAGAGACTCAATATTTTAATATTCTTTTAGATTCAGCTTTCAAGATAATCTGTAATAATTTGTGGAGTGATAATAACAGAGCTCATCGTCCGTAGGCATAGCATTTTAATTTTTGATTAATATAATGCGAGAAAGTTCGAGGGAACCTCAGAGATGAAACTACATGACCTAAATCCAATAAAGGATATAATTTAGAAAGACTGTTTAATCATGTTTTTCGAAGCTACGAGGTTATGGAATATAAACGTGTTAGCTTGGGGCGAGAATATTTCATATCTCAATATCGATTCTTGTTTGACGCCAAATCAATTACGTGCGAAAATACTTCTACAAAATATTTCTTTTTTCATTTTGATTTTCAAACATGTGGAAAGATGGCGCTTTATTAATGAAACGATCAGTGTAGTTGATGTTATTTACATTACTATTGTTTCAAAAACCTGATTAAAATATGACAGACACATAGTAATATCTCAGTGGCACAATGTATCAACGAATCATGATGGAACCTCTATGTTGGCGCTCATACATTGTTACCTAAGTCCATCGTTTCCTATGGATGATAGGTCATCGACGGTTTGTCTGCTCTCGTCTTGACTCCAGTCAGCAAGCTATGGCCTATTCGTCTATTTCTGTGGGAAGGTTATTATGTGTTCTTGTTGGTTTCGAATTGTCAACGGTCCTTCTGTAACTAGCTTTTTTCTATTTAGAAATGTTGTCCCAACGCAAATCATTGTTACGTCTGTGAGGAGGCGGTCAGTATTAGTCTGACGACTATCCTTGATCAGTACAATAAGGAAAGGTCCACCATAAGCTTACCCTCCACTGGCTTAGATCTCAGAGTCATTCAGGCACCGAAACCGTCACACTGCAACAAGGACTGGACCACGTAGTGGATGTGGTTGCTATTCCTACTAGAAATAGCCACCAAATTCCCACAAATCATGTTTAATATTTTATCTAAAGAACAGGTCTCATTGGAAAACGTAATTCTAGACATCTGAAAAGCATATGGATAATCGAGAATATCTTTGAACCGAACTCTGCTAATTGAAGACTGATCAGCATCTATAACAATAACATAAACCGATGAACTGTTCCAAATTAGTCAAGAATCCTCTAGGTGGATGACCCACCTGCTAAAAACGGCAGCTGAATCTATTTTATGATGTATCCTAACATTCCTTTTCTTTAATAAAAAAAATCAATGATATTGGATGATGTAGTCTCAGATGATTTATGATTGACAACTGGTTATGTCTGATAATATTCTTTTATTCTTTTACTTGTTTCAGTCATTTGACTGTGGCCATGCTGGAGTACCTACTTTAGTCGAGCAAATCGACCACAGAGCATATTATTTGTAAACCTAGTACTTATTCTATCGGTTTATTTTTGCGAACCGCTAAATTACGGGGACGTAAACACACCAGCATCGGTTGTCAAGTGATGTTGAGGGGACAAACACAGGCACACAAACATATATACACAAATATATATATATATATATATATATATATATA
>NC_068992.1:41718036-41724426 GCF_001194135.2 Octopus bimaculoides
ACATATATATATATATATATATGCGACGAGCTTCTTCCTGTTTCCTTCTGCCAAATCCACTCACAAGGCTTTAGTTGGCCCGAAACTATAGTGGAGGACGCTTTTCAATGTGCCACGCAATGGGACTGAACCCAAGACAATGTGGTTGGTAAGCAAGCTACTTACTACACTTGACCTCAGGTTATACAACAAGAAAAATTATGCAAAAGCCTGATCACAACTTATCTGTAAAACACCGCAGAGAATGATACAAATTACACTGTAAATGTTAATTTCTCGTTAGATTAGTATACTAAGCTTACAACGAATTGAGTGATATACTGCCATGTAATTCAAAATTCGATCCAACACTCACTCATATTGTCTCGCATTATGTTACCTTTGTTGCCGCTCTCCTACTGATTTTGTTAATAAAAAACGAGTTGTTTTGTGTCATTTGTAAGTAATCTAAAACGTCAATATGTAACACAAATACTTCGTTTCAAAATAAATTTTGATAATATTTATATTATTATTCGTGTTATCAATTTGACACAACTTAAGCAATTTTGAAAGAAAGATGAAGTCGAGAACTACAAGAGCATTGTCATTGTCACCGTATGTATTTCTTTTGCTCTTGTAGTTCTCGACTTCATCTTTCTTTCAAAATTGCTTAAGTTGTGTCAAATTGATAACACGAATAATAATATAAATATTATCAAAATCTATTTTGAAACGAAATATTTGCGTTACATATTGACGTTTTGGATTACTTAGAAATGACACAAAACAACTCGTCTTTTATTGAATATCAATCATTATTCGTTTAAGACATGTTTCTGCCGAGAAGGCGATGTCATTTAACCAGTGGTGAACCGTTGATCGTCCTAAATGATAATATTCACCTGAAAATAAAGGGTGAAAAGTCGACTTAGATCATATGACTGTCTTGAATGCCAAGAACAAGCTTCACTACGCAAACTACAATTGTTAAACCGGCAGTTTAGCCTGACCTTCTCTTTTTAATGCAGTACGTTAAATTTTAAAGGGAATTTTGCTGCTACTGAAAGAAGATCGAGTGATCAATCTGTAGGCCCGTTTATTGTGTCTTGTTTATGATCTATTGTAAGTTTTCGGGATGTGGGAGGCTGTAGTATTAGACAGCGAAGGGAACAATTAGTATGGAAGTGCTTTTAAGCGAGTCCATGATCTACGTTCGTATTTTCTCGAATATTGAATTTGTTACTCTCATCTACATAATTTAATGGGTTACATTCCAAACATATAATCTGATTCAATTGATGGCTAAAACCATCTCTGTACAAATCTATATGGTTCTGTTAATGAAAGACAAAATATATATTTTCTTTTACTTATTTCACTCATTCGAATTATGATTTTGAAAAGTCTGTTACGTATTTTATTGGCTTATTTTGGCGCCCGTCTACAGCAGTGAGCATCAATGGCCATTCTTCGCGGAATAACTAACCATCGCTGAAAGTTGTCCTGATGCCAGGCGATTAGGCTAAACCTCGTCATACATTAAAGGAGCATTCCGTCGATTACGACGACGAGGGTCCTAGCTGATACGATCAACGGAACAGCTCGTGAAATTAACGTGCAAGTGGCTGAGCACTCCACAGTGCTCCAGCTAAGGAGCACTGTATCTTTATGTTGATCCTTAACAGGGAGATTCAGCATGACACAGAGTGTGACAAGGCTGGCCTTTGAAATACAGGCACTACTCATTTTTGCCAGATGAGTGGACGGGAGGAACGTGAAATAAAGTGTCATGCTTAATGACACAACGTTTCGCCGGGAAATTAACTCATGACCTTTACGATCGAGAGCCGAATGCCCTTACCACTTAGACACGCACCTTCACGCGTGATACATTAAGACCACCATCTTAGTATATGCTGACCAGATCTGCATTCACAACTGAAGAATCTAGAACAATTACTATAATGTGCAAGACCCTTGAATATGCCAATCCACCCCTCACCCAGATTGGTACATTTTTATAGGTCCCAGGAGAAAAAAACAAAAGAGACAAAAATGACATTGGTGGGGGTTGAAAACACGGTGCTGAGAGTTGGAATACATACCGTAAATCATCCTAACCAAAGTTCTACAGTTTTCGGGTACCAAACAGGAAACATTAACGCAACGTATTAATCTGATCTTAGCAAGTGCGGAGTAGTTTATGTACAGCTAAAGAGATCTTACACTGCAGAAACTCATGCAGAATTGTCACTTATAACAAGCATGATTGAGCTAGCTGTGGTTAATTAATTAATTAATTAATTAATTAGGTATTTTCTTGAGAACTTTAGAACCTAAGATCTTCGTCAATAGTTTGTTACTTTTTGTGGTATTTCATTGAATATTTTTAACGTTCACCAATAGGTCATTTTATTCTCTATCTCTTAAAGCACTTAGCATGTAACGAGCTTCTACATTGTTGGCTGACGTACTATAAATAAAAGACTTATCTCACACAAATCACACCATGCTTCTTAAAACGGTAGAAAGTTATATTTATCTAAATTACTGTAGAGCTCTGTGTATATACTGGATGTTAAAAACTGGAATGCTGCGGAATGGTTTGGACTAAGTTAGAAGCAACGGTGATACCAAAAACCTACAATTCTCGTGTTTCACATAATATTTGCTTATAGAATATATTTCTAGACATGGGCAAACTCTTGATCACATACAAAGGCATGCTGGTTGAAAATTTACTACGAAATAACAAAACAAGGGACAAAACATTTTTTAGATAACCGTTCAGCGGGAGATTAAAACGACAAAACATTATTGATTTTTTTAAGCTTAGGTCCGTCATCAAAACGTGATACAGAGTGAAGAATGAATGCAGAGGAACGACAGAGAAAATGGGCAATTAGTGAAAATGCGTGTTGCACAGTGCCAGAAATGTATTGCTAGTGACCAACCGGAAGTAGACTCAAAGGAGTGCAATTTTCACCTGCGTAATATACACACATACACGCATATACACATGTGTGTAAGTGTATCTGTGTGTTTGCGAGCTGGCAGAAACGTTAGCACACCGGGCGAAGTGCTTAGCGGTATTTCGCCTGCCACTACGTTCTGATTTCAAATTCCGCCGAAGTCGACTTTGCCTTTCATCCTTTCGGGGTCGATTAAATAAGTACCAGTTACGCACTGGGGTCGCTATAATCGACTTAATCCGTTTGTTTGTCCCTGTTTGCCTCCTCTGTGTGTAGCCCCTTGTGGGTAGTAAAAAAATAATACATATATATGTTTTATCTATCCATCTATGTGTGTATGTATGTATGTATCTATCTATCAATCTATCTATACATATATATATATATATACACATACACACACACACGCACACACACACACACACACACACATATATATATATATATATATATATATATATATATAAACACACATAGAAACATATATATATGTCTAAGTAAATTGATATATAGATATAGATAATAGATCGATCGATAGATAGATAGATAGACATATAAATAGACAGATAAATAGATAGATAGATTGATAGATAGATAGATAGATAGATAGATAGATAGAGAGACAGACAGATAGACTGACAGACAGACATACAGATGGGTTGAAAGTTAGATATTCAACTGCTTAAATGTATTCCCGGATTGAACCATTTACACTAAAAATGTAATTAGATTTATACACTATGTTTAAAGAAAAGTAAAATAGCTTATGTATTGTTATACAACTTCCCTGTCCCAAATATAAATATAGTTTGGATCTTGACAAACTATCCCCATTCGTCCTTTCTACTTCCTCCCACCTCAAATACATCAGACTATTTGTGGTATGCTGCATAAACGATGACATAACTTTCGAAGAAGTAATTTTGGTCTTTTTCCTTTGTCTTTTTAGTTTTCCGGAATAGTTTTATTTACTTTCTCGTTCAGACGAAATACTAAATTTAAAACCGTTGCGTGTTAGCAGGAACAAATAATTTCCTATAGAGCCTGATTGTACGGCCTCAGTAGAATTACTCGCCTTTCTTTCTTTCTTTCTTTCTCGTTGACTTAGTGTGGAATAAACTATTTATAAATATATTGATTGTCAACTATCTCTTTACCTATCCATCTCTACTTTGTTTTCCTGAAATTTGTCTATATGTTGAATGAGTCTTTGTTTAATTTTCGGTTTACTAGCGAAATCTAAAGCTGAGTTTCAGTGAATCACGCTATGTATGTATATTCACATTTGTCTAGAGTATGTTCATTCATTTTACCTTCAACTGAAAGAATAGTCACTATACCAGAGCAGGAAACACTGACAGACGCTCGAACTAATTTAATAATAAAACTTTAAATTATATAAAGAAAATTAACATCACGTTTCTGTTTGTGAAAACCGCTTAACAAGTCTCTAAATTTGGTGTCGTAATGTGACAGTAGTAGTAGACTAACGCTAGGAAAGAAACATACTATGATTCTAACGTGGGAAGATGGAAACGAGAGCAACAAAGTTAATAACAATTAGTATAAGACTTGGAAGTCTTTCTTTTAAATATAAGATGTATTTCTTAGCTGTAACATTAGTGTCGTAATTACAATTTCCATGATTGATTGAATTATCAAACAAGTATTATAGAATAAAGACTAATGGTGTGTTCTTCGATATTAGAGACGTAACCTCACCTGAAGAAGGTTATTTCATGATTGCTCATAAATAATTAATTTAAAGCTTTTGTTTCTCTTACAAATAAAAGCAAGGTCGCTTTGCATTTTTGTAAGACTGCAATAACGATACATGTTTAACGCACATATTTTACTAATATTTTTTAACATTATATTAATGGGTTATTTTGAGAAGATATTAATTATAAGCACACGAAACAGTGACGATTATAATAAAGTTGTTGCTGACGTGGTTTTGTGTTACGAAGCTTACTTCTCAACCACATGGCTCCAGGCAATGCCACTGCGTGCCAACTTCGGCAAAGGTCTTCTTTTATAGTTTTGGGTCGATTGAAGACTTCTGAGTGTATTGGGTAAACGGTCAGTGAAATAATTTCGTCGCTTATATACATACATACATACATACACACATACACGCACACACACACACACACACACACACACACACAAACACACGCACACACAAACACACACACGCACACACACGCACACACTCACATATGTATATATATATATATATACCAGTGAAAACAGGGAAACAAAGACATTTTTTATCCCATCTTTAATTACAAGTTAGTAAGTTGCCACGCCAACTTACGCGAAAATTCAAAAGAAAATCACGTAATGTTTACAGATTTAGGCATTGGAGAGGCACTTCTTCAGACTTTCATCAGAGGCGTGCTATTATATTGTGCGTCTTTCCGATCTTGCTGTTGAGAAAATATCGGGAGCAAATATAAAAGAAAAGAAAAAATTAAAAGTGTGTATGGTAGGTGAGTATTTGGGGGAGATATTATGAGCTGGTGGAGGTGGGGTCAAGAGGGGGGATACGTATAATAATAGGAGGGCGAAAGAGAAGGAGGTGGCAGGAAGATGAATAGAAGCAGACGAAAGTGAATTAGGAGGAGTGGAAAAAAGAGAAGGAATGGAAGAAGAAGAAGAAGAAGAAGAAGAAGAAGAAGAGGGAGAAGTAGATACAGTGGGCAATGCTGCATTTATCAAAACGATATATCTAGTCGCATCCTGGCGACTAGAATCCTCAGCTATGTCATTATGGAATTCAATGGGTTGTCCGTTTGATCGAACAACTAGATGCTCAAACATCGAACCCCACGAGAGAAGTCATCATCATCGTCTATGGATACAATTTCAAGGTTTACCACGAAGTGTCACACTGTTTCAGCTTAAGAATTGTATTAATGTGCATCCGTAGAATGTTCAGCCCATTATTCGTTAATTTACCGAGTACGATTTCAGTCAATCAAAAGACAGTTTGCTCATCGTCGAAATCAATGAAAGTCCGCTCAATGTAGAGAAGGCAAATAAATGCATGTGACCATTTAAGTAAGTGCTCCGCACGAAAACATTTTCTTTACGTCGGTGTCTGTTTTTATTTAACATAGTCTGGTATTTATTGCAAAAAAAAAAAAAAATCCCTGTAATATGAGACATTCACGTGACCGCAACTACCTTTTAATTGGTTCAGTCATTTTACTGTAAATATAATGGGCCAAGGAACCGTCTTAGAGGCTCTTGTCCGAACAAATCCACCCCAATATTTAATTTCGTTTTAAACCTAGCAATTTTTCTATCGGTGTCATGTATCGAAGAGGTTCGATGGCATAAACAAACCAACATAGGTTATCAAGCGGTATGGGCGGACAAGTACACACGAATACATATGGATATATATGTATATATATTGTATGCACTA
>NC_068992.1:41725031-41727042 GCF_001194135.2 Octopus bimaculoides
TATATATCTGACGCTTTAAAAACATCTGCTAAAAATTTGGCGACGTGTACTTCCTTCAGAAACTAAAGACATCATGCCGCTTAGAACATGACGGATTTTAAAACAATGGAAGTCTTTGTGTTAAAACTTATTATGTAAAACAGTTCTCTATTGTGAGGTTAGATTGCTGTTTATTGTCTCCCAAGCAAAGAATCAAATGCTCCGCTCGGCTCCCCTGAATATAAAATATACAATCAGCAGAATTCTAATTCTGGTCGCTTGTGCAAACTGTCTTTATTTTTGCAGGACGTTGATAACTGGAGATACTTTTGAAAGGATATGTTGAAAGATCTGTTCTAGGATATATTCGCTCATCTGTCTCTCCAGAAATTCGATTCGAAACTAATTTATTCTGAGGTCGATCCCAATTCATGTAATCCACGGCGAGTGACATCTCTCACAGCCCCTTGGCCTTTACCTATACTATACGAAAAAGATTACGGAAACGAGAATATATTTGTGGAACAATACGACAAATGTGATACTTGATTGTTATATTGCATAGCTAAGCGCTGCACTGCGATATCGTCAGTAGTGGCAAGGAAGCAATGCAAGAGAACGAGGATTTTGATAGAAGGAAATATAGCGGGAAGAATATCATATTTAATTGAAACTCAAAGTAAAAGCAGAAAGAAATTACGTGCCGGTAATAAAGTCAAAGTTCATTACATTGTTATACTGCCCATGTTTCCTTGTTAACACTACCTAACACGTGTATATGCTTACCCGTATGAGTGTGCATATATATATATATATATATATATATGGGTGTTTGTGTGTGTGTGTGTGTGTGTGTGTGTGTGTGTGTGTGTGTGTGTGTGTGTGTGTGTGTGTGTGTGTGTGTGTGTGTGTGTGTGTGTGTGTGTGTGTGAGTGTATGTGTGTGTGCGTGTGTGTGTGTGAGAGAGAGAGTGTAAGTATTTCCCGTTCAGCTTGTGATTGAAGTCGACGTTATACGGACGTACAATCATATCCTTCTGATGCTGACCACCTAAGCCCATAGGGTGGTACACCCCCCCCACACACACACGCGCGCGCAAGCACACACACACAAACACAAACACACACTAACACACACTTTCTCTCTAATACACTGCATATCCAGAGAATCACACACACAACAAAACATACATGTACGTGTGTATGTGTACGTGTGAGAGTGTGCGTCGCGCGTGTATGTGCATATGTGAGTGTGTGTGCACGTGTGTGCGTGTATGTGTGTGCGCGCGCCCGTTTGAAGCTGAATAACTTTATAATTCTCACTTTGCGATATAAAACAGCTCGCGTGTGTTCCAATGTATTGCGTGCATAAACTAAAAATACAACGAGATGAATTATACTCATATTTGAATAGACATTTTATTGGCTATTCTATTCTTTAATATCTATTTTTGTTTCAGAAATACTTAGCAAGATAAAGCCGAAATACAATGTGATAAGAATGAATAAATAAAGCATAATGAAAAAATAATTCATATACCATTTATTTGTAAACGTATACATAAAATGATTAAAGCTAGTGTTTGGAATTTTAATTCAATATTTCGGTCATTCTGCTAGAGAATAATCTTATTTTGAAGACGCCAGAGTCTCCGTCTGGCGATCGTTTACGATTTTGTTATAAACTAGTAATGAGAAAATAGAAACTAGGCTGCGAGTTGCAGAACGCTGATTTACCAATGCTGTTACAAGTCACGGAGAAAAGGTATGGAATTAGCCTTGATAGACATGAAAGGTTGAGGTGAGGAAAGTGTCGAAAGGTGATGGTAAAATGCGATCTCATTTCTGATAGAGAAAAAAAAAACAAAGAATAAATACACCACGAGCGTGCTGAGTAAAATCATATGATAAAACACGTAAGTAGATTAATATATCACATAGCTCTATACAATATACACCTATAAAAGTAATGCGCTTTGGTTTGTGTGTACACACGTCAATGTAAATATACATACGTACATACATACATACAT
>NC_068992.1:41727378-41728054 GCF_001194135.2 Octopus bimaculoides
TATATATATATATATATATGCATATATAAATTGAGACATATATACCTATAAAACACTTTACATTTAATCTATGAATGTTACGAACCCCACATATAGATAGTAACAAAATATATATATTTGGAAATAGCGACTATTTCTGCTAGACCTTATTATAAATAGACGAGGTATCTAACCAATTCTCGTTTATTTCATATATTTAACTGAATAGACAGGAAAATAAAGGCTGCTGGAGGTGAGGGGAAGAGATAGCATGAGATGAAAAAATAATTCGAAAAAAATTGTGAAGTACAGAGGCATCACTATCGGATTTAGTTGGTACGTATTTTTAGAAAGTTCATTCACGAAGAACTATTTATTGTCCACATGCATTAGCAAGAATTACTTTTGCGAAAATATTAACTCACACTACAAAGGTAGATTATTGCACTACGACATCACATGTCTGCCTCTCCGTCTGCTTGTCTACAATCACACACGCACACACACACACACAGACACACGCACACAAACACACACACACACACACACACAATATACATACATACACACGTACATATATTTTCTTTATTTAACTACAGTATTATATACATATATACACGCATACACAGATAATACGTATGTATATGTATTATACATACATACATACATACATATATATATATAAATATATATATAT
>NC_068992.1:41731516-41732544 GCF_001194135.2 Octopus bimaculoides
TTATATCCATTATTCTCTTGTTATTACATTCACTACAATTTTCCACAATTTATCTCACCCCTTCCTACACGCACACATACCCACACACAAAAAATACACGCACCCATACACACACATGTAAGCACACCTACCCCCCAACACACCACGCACACACAACACATATGCATGCACTTACACGCTAAGACTCGCCCACACACTTATACAAACGCACATACACACGCACACTTGCGCATACACACGCACGCTAACAATCACGCAAACATACACACACACACACCCAAGCATACACACCCTTGCACAAATAACCCACATATACCCCCATTCACAAATCCCTCCCACACACCTGACAGCCCATACATACCCCCATTCGCACAAACCTCACATACCTCCCATACACCTAACACACACACCTTACATATATACCGCCCACACACATGACAAACATACGTGCGCGCTCTCACACACACATATAGACGAACGCACATACATACACACACACACACGCACAGTGGTAGAGACACACACCTTACACAGCTCTATACACACACACCCATATATACGCGCACGCCTACATACACAGCCGCATACACATGCACACACATACACACAGGAGTGCACACACATACCTGGCACACATCCTTACGCTCTCACACACATACGCACGCACACACACATAAACACACACATACACACACGCACACACACACGCACACACACACCTCTCACATACACAAACACACACACACACATATATACACAACACACATACACATATACACACATGCACACACGCACACACACCTCTCACATACACAATACTTACTCATATACACAACACACACGCCCACACGAAAACATACACAATATACACATACACGCACGCACAAAAAATATACACACACGCGCACACACACGCACACTGACACACACATACGGACACACATAAACACACATAAACACACGCGCACATACACACACACACCCGTACCTAACACTCACAATCCCACACACACACGCACATCCACACA
>NC_068992.1:41733324-41736915 GCF_001194135.2 Octopus bimaculoides
TTCCATCTTTCCGACGAAGGGCTACGCCCGAAACGTCATGCACTCTCTCTTTCCTTTCCCGAGCGTCCAATAACACTATCCGTATCACGTCCTCACTTTGTTGTTTTTTGTTATTGTTTTTTGTGTTTTTTTAAACTATATATATATATATATATATATATATATATGCGTGTGTGTATGTATGTATATGTGTGTGCATGCGTTTGCGTGTGTGTGTGTGTGTGTACATATATATGCATGCACACACATGCAAACCCCATGTATATGTGAGTGTGCGTGTGTGGGTATACACATAGATTGTCTCTTCTTTGCGTCTATATTCCCCACCTGGACGGGCCTTTTTCCCGTACGATGTTAACTATTTTCTTCCATCGACACTGGACCAACATGAAGAGAAGTGCTTTGCTCTAAAACGAACCGCTTCGTCCGGTCCAGGTTTCGAAACCACAACCTTAAAAACCATCCATGCATACATATATACATGAACAGTTATATACATATTTATAAAGAGAGAGAGAGTGTGTGTCTGTGAGAAAGAGACTTTGAGCGTATTTTGTATTACTGTTATATAACAACTGTGTACTGTATAAATATGAGTACTGTAAGCATCAAAAAGTGTTATGGAAATGCAAGTAGTTGGTAATGGGTATCTTGTTCCGGTCTAACGCCTTGTATGAAAAGCATCGAATTTTCTTTGGATGTTTGTTAGTATTAGATACCAGTTAAGATATTAGACTTTCACTAAATATTTGTTTAAGCGACCAGCTATGAACAGAAATATGCAATGAAAACTGTTAATATTTAATGATATAAAGCATAAATAGCCTCAAAGCATCTACGTATATCCATATAGTAATATTTTTGCAACTATTTTAACAAACACATTAATTCTAAAACAAATTTAAAGGAGTTATTACGTTAGATAAAGTAAATGTTTAAAAATTATTAAAAATATTCAATATATACATAATACTCGTTATAGTTGCAGCTATTTTCCGCTGTTAGAATTTTCAGGCTTTAATAGGTTGACAATTCTAAATAAAATATAAATAAAAAATATCGGTCATTTAGTGAATAATTTTCTGTCGCTTTCATTCATATTTGCAGAGACTCTTCTGCTCATCTTTCGGTTTACCTTGCCATGCAGATAGTGGCCAACACGCCAGATGCCTAGTTTTTTTTTTTTTTTTAAACATAAATCGGCTTTAAAATTCGTTAATAATTATCTAGATTGTTATTTCAGTAGCAGCTCGTAACCACGACAGAAAGTCCTTCCAGTTACGGATAAAGCAATTGTCTTCAAATGAGTAACCGTAATTTGAGAACAAGTGGTGTACTTCGTGTTGAAATCCGATACAATGGAGATGGTATTAAATTTTCTTTTATTTATAAGTCAGAAAATTGATTAATGGATTAAGTAACTTAACTGTGTTTGAGATTACACAGCCACTTCCGTATTTCTTTATAGGAGTATTGAACTGAAATTCCAGAAAGGAACATAAAATCTCCTTTATAGAATAAACAATCGCGTCACTTGTATCGCAAAGTTCTTTTCCACTCTAGGCAAAGGGCCCGGAATTTTTGGAGAGGGGGCCAGTGGATTAGATCAACCTCAGTACGCAACTGGTACTTAATTTATCGACCCCGAAAGGATGAAACGCAAAGACGACCTCGGTGGAATTTGAACGCAGAACGTAAAGACAGACGAAATGCCGCTAAACATTTCGCCCGGCGTTCTAACGTTTCTGCCAGCTCACCGCCTTCTTGTTTCGCAATGGTGGCAATTGCAGTTGGCACCATTCAGATATTGGTCTTCAAACATAATGAAAGTCTACATACAGAGTGAATACTCCTGATAAATATCCACAAAATTACTCTAAATCTAATTAGATTTTAAGGCAAGTTTAGAATAAACTACACATGTCCGTCCGTCATACATCTGGAACGTAGGTTTAATGCGGATGACTTAAACGAGTTGAAATATGTGTATATCGGAACCAGGTTTACGAAATTTTGGAAGTTATCATATTAAGGTTGCTTAAGAAGCGTGAATGGACGCAGTTTCAAAAATACACATTTAATATAATGGTTTTGTTTTGCAAGATTCTTGATGTGAAGCCATGTGTTGAAACAGATGTTGTTATATTTCAGGATGGTCATTTATTGGGGAAGGTCCCCCCCCAAAAAAGAAACGCTGTACTATATATTTGTTCTTCACTTCAGCTTTATTATTGTTCACTTGAGTGTCAATTAATATTGCTTTCTGCAAATTATAATGCGCTTAATTAAGCCCAGGATGCTAAATTATGTTTGGTTTTGCCTTCTTAATTAACCAAGGGCTCATCTACTTGTTGAACTTTATAACCACACTTATCTCTCTCTCTCTCTCTCTCTCTCTTTCTCTCTCTCTCTCTATCTATCTATCTATCTATCTATCTATCTATCTATCTACCTACCTGTCTGTCTGTCTATCTGTTTGTCTGTCTGTCTGTCTGTCGGTCTATGTATGTATGTATGTATGGATGGATCTATATACCTACCTACCAACCTACCTATCTGTCTGTCTATCTATCTATCAATCTATCTATCTATTTACATACCTATCTACCTATCTATCTATGGGGCTGGTGCATCCATGACAACCTCCATCTGATGCGCTACGTCATAGACAAAGGCAGTTAAGGAACCTGACATGGGTGGGGCCCTGGTCAATTTGGATCAATCCAAAGCTTTCGATAGGGGACACCACCGATAGTTGGAGGCTGTTCTTATAGCGGTTGGTTTCCGTCCCGTCTTCCGCGGCTGAATAACTGCTTTGTACAGAGGCATCCATTCAGTAATTCGAGTGAATGGACATCTTTCGAGACCTTTCTACATTGCACGTCCAGTCCGTAAGGGATACCTCCTCTCGTCGCTTCTGTACGTATTGACTCTCGAGCAACTACTGCGACGGTGAGGGGCATTCCGCGAGAATTGGGATTCGGGACGAGCGTATCCGCATACACGGACGAGGTCACCGTCATAGTGTGTAGCCAGGAGCACATCGCGAGACATTGAAAGACTACGAAGCGGTAACAGGAGCGAAAATCAACCAGGAAAAATCAGTTGGCTTGCGGCTCGGCACCTGGAGAAAGAAGCCCAAGCCGTCCAACAGCGCCTCCGTCGTGGGACGCTGGACTGACGGTCCGGTCGAGTTGCTCAGGACATTGTTTGGTCTGGACCTCCAAACGGAGAAGCGCTGGGACGAGATAACGAGTAGAGAGGTCACTCTTGCCCGGCAATGGGCCGAGTGGAAGCTGTCCCTAAAAGGTCGAGCGGAGGTGCCGAACACGTACATCGCGTCCGTCATCTACTACCGCCTGACCGTCATGCCTTGTCTCGACCCTACCATCACCAAACTAGAACGCATTCTCTCCCGCTTCTTGTGGGAAAGAAGCGTTCTGATGGTCAGGCGATCCGTTTGCTACCAACACCCGTTAAACTTAGGGCTGGTTGATGATGCGCAGACGCGGGCTGAGACTGCGACACCTCCGGTTCGGCGTAGACGATGGTGAACAGGTATGGCCTGGCAGTGCTATCGAGAAGCGGTAC
>NC_068992.1:41737089-41739132 GCF_001194135.2 Octopus bimaculoides
CACGTGTGAGACGAGTCAGTTTATCAACCGAGTCTATCGTGAATATTGTCGCGCTTCCTTCCTTGAAACGGGAAGGAAGAGCCATTTTCATCGTACTTGTGGCTATGGCAAAATATGGTGGTCGCGTCTGAAAGGTCTAGAGACAAACACTTTCCTCTCTGGTGAATCTTTAATCAACTTTTTCAAGTATCACTTGAAGAGGAAGGTGAAAGTAGAGAGGGAAGTTTTGTCTAGTGAATGTTTCAAAAAAAGATGGGTGAATGTAGTAAGGATAGCACGTGTGAATGACGGAGCCACCTTAAACATAAGCCTATGAACCAGAAAAAGAAAGGAAAAAAGAGAGTCAGTTACTGTAATGCGTTTTTAGCATGACATTATTCCCCGAGGTTACTGTTGTCTTTTCCGTAGACTTTTCTTTTCACTGATAAAAACCTAATATGTTCCTTATTTTACACTATGACATTTCTGCGATACACAATCCCTATTGATCGGCTTCTCCACCTTTTTTTCACGATCTCTTTTGATCGAAATTCTCTCACCCATTTTTTCTTTCCTTTCGTAAAAGAAAATCTCTACTTCCTATATTGTCCCCTCTGTGTTCAGCCCTGTGTGGCGAATAAGGAATCATTATCTATCTATCTATCTATCTATCTATCTATCTATCTATCTATCTATCTATCTATCTATCATATTTATTGGTGTGTGTTGTGTTTCTATAAGTGATTGAACTCATGTCCATCAATTATCTACAGACATTCTTATACATGTGCCACACCTTAATTTCACTATCATTACGAGGACAAAAACTAAAATGAAATTATGCAAAAACCAGTTTAGGTGCTCTTTTATTTAATATAAAACGTGTTAAATAAAATTAAGTTTCATACGTAAATGCATTTTCATTCAGAAACACGCATGCGCATATGTACACCTGCATACACCTATATATTTCCTCATCCACAAGTATACAGACACACACATGCTCATATATATATATACGTGTATATATATATAAGGCGGTGCTCCAGCATGGCCACAGTCAAAAGACTGAAACAAGTAAAAGAGTAAAAGAGTATATATATATATATATACATATATGAGATAAAGAGAGAGATGTATACGATATCAACGCTAAATATGCATAAAATGGCTGAAGCTCCCTCACACGCAGACGTACAAGTAGACACACAAGCACACACATACATACAGAGAAGCGCGGGCACACAGACACACACTGATACATACATATAGTTTTTATGTATATATGTATGTATGTATGCATGTACCTATCTATCTATATGTGTGTGTGTGTGCGCGCGTGTGCGTGTGCGTGTGCGTGTGCGTATGCGTGTGTGCCTAGGTACATCTTTATATTAACTCGTGCGCATGGTCTCTGCATTGAGAGACAAAGTAAAATATTGCGCGTTTAATTGTCGAAATTTTTGCTTTATTCTGTTTTGCATGGACAGGTTTTCTTCCTAATTACGTTATACTAATGAAGCAACCTCATTAGCGAATTAATTTTAGTTTCGTATGAATTGTTTTTATAGAGCTTTATCAATACGACATTTGCATGTACGGAAGTCTGACGCTGATATATTTTCTTCTGGCACTAAATGCTGAGAAGTATCAATATATATGCTTGTATGGATGCCCATCATGTCATTGACGGTATCCGACAATATCGCATTCGTGAATATACAACGGTATACAAGTTTGAATATAGCGAAATATGTTTCTGGCTGTCGACCACAAATCATGTGTGATATCAGAAACATTTAACCCTGCTAAGTAGACAAAAGAAATATTTTTGTAAACTATACACCTGAACGTATAAGAGAGAGAGAGAGAGAGAGAGAGAGAGAGAGAGATAGATAGATAGATAGATAGAGATAACTTCATGTTTGAGGCTCCGATGAGGATGTTAGTCAAGCGCACATCTATGAATTGGCTGCATCCGATAGCAGTAGCAGCTTTAAGCTGATGAAGTTCATAACATAATCGCTTATTACTTTGTCAGCTCTATCTCTCCCTTTTTCTCCC
>NC_068992.1:41739142-41751096 GCF_001194135.2 Octopus bimaculoides
ATGTTTGAGGCTCCGATGAGGATGTTAGTCAAGCGCACATCTATGAATTGGCTGCATCCGATAGCAGTAGCAGCTTTAAGCTGATGAAGTTCATAACATAATCGCTTATTACTTTGTCAGCTCTATCTCTCCCTTTTTCTCCCTCATCTCTCTCTCTCTCTCTCTCTCTCTCTCTCTCTCTCTCTCTCTCTCTCTGTGATTCAAGAACGGTGACCTAAAAAAGAA
The DNA here is from genome assembly GCF_001194135.2 of Octopus bimaculoides. Lineage (NCBI taxonomy): Eukaryota > Metazoa > Mollusca > Cephalopoda > Octopoda > Octopodidae > Octopus > Octopus bimaculoides. Next base: position 41,739,368 of record NC_068992.1, read on the forward strand.
GACTTAAAGCCTAATCGTCGCTGCCCAGGCATTGAACACCAACTCAGTGAAAACTGGTATATACCACACAAGTGCAACAACCTCTGCTGAATGTGTGTGGGAAGAGTGTGAAAGCGTGACTCACATTGTTAGTGCGTGTGAAAGTCTTGCGCAGAAAGAATACAAGCGTAGACACGACAAGGTAGCCGAAAACCGTCACTGGCTTGTATGCCGAAAGTATGAGTATGAGGTAACGGGTGCTTGGTGGCAACATACACCGGAGAAGGTAATGGACGAAAAGGCGAAGACAAAAATCCACTGGGACTTCCAGACACACAGGCTGAATATAGTAACCTTTAAGAGGAAGAAACAAGGGTGCCAAATAATTGACATGGCGGTACCGCACGATCAACACATTATCATGAAAAAGAGAGAAACGATTGTTAAATATGGAGACCTGAGAATGAAAATCGCCAAGACGTAGCAGCTACGAGAGTCAAGCATAAATGTTGTACTTGCTATCTGCGGAGCATTGGCTTTAATGCATTAGAAATACCCTACATCCTAGGTGTATTGCAAAAATCTGCATTATTTGGAACTGTACGCTTATTACGTAAAGTGCCGTCTGTCTGAGGTCGTTGTTCAGATTTGACAAACAATACAAACCCCCGGTGGACACAATACCGGCAACCAATGACAGCACGATATTGGATAGTGTGTAACATCTTAAACAACAACAACAACAACAACAACAACAACGACAACGACAACGACAACAACAACAACAACAACAACAACAACAATAATAATAATACTAATAATAATAATAATAATAATAATAATAATAATAATAATAATAATAACAATAATAATAAAACCAGAAAGTGGTTTTCATGGCTTCTTATCTTAACTGATTGGAAGTGCTATCATGTATATTGATTTGTCTTGGTATAAAAGATGGGCTACAGCAAATATTCTACACAACAACACAGATTTGTTTGTCAGTTGCTTGATCTTCACCAGTTGAGCATGTCCTTTAGTGGCTGGCGATATGTGCATCTCTGATCAGGAGCAGAAGTAGTGGGGGAGCATCATAGTCATGTGTTGAGAGGAATTCTTTGGGGTTTGGATAATTCACCTTTGGAAACATGGGTATTTCGTTCGGCATCCTCAAATAGCCTTTATTCAAGGATCTTTTGAAAAGGATGCGCTACTCGACCTGAAGAAAATCCTAACTGGGCCCCACCTGCAAGGTCATGTGCTGTTTATCTTGATATGAGACCACTATGTCGCGCACATATGGTTGTGATGCATGTACCTGGTGTACCCTTATCAGACGGGTAGTCATGATGGTTATACTGGACTTCGTATATTTTACCCCAGTGTCACTTTAACGGCATGCCCTGCTCTCTCACTCAATAATAATAATAATAATAATAATAATAATAATAATAATGATGATGATGATGACGATGATGATGATGATGATAATAATAATAATAATAATAATTGGAAGAAGAAAAAGGAAAGAAGTAGCAGCTTCCCATATATAAAGCAAATGAAAAAAGAGAATTAGACCAAAGCCAGACATACAAATACTTAGGAATCAATGAACTAGATACGATACAACACACATAAATGAAAGAGAAGATAAGAAAAGAATACTAGAGACGAGTTAGATTAATACAGAAAAAAAGCTCAATCCAAAAAACAAGATAATAGGTATCAACATCCTGGCTGTCCCAGTTATATAGTTTCAGCTACAATATCCTTAATTGGACACTAAATAAACTAACCAAAATAAACAGAAAAACAAGAAAAATATGTCAATACACACAGAGATATTAAGGCCAATGAGCCGCATATATTTGTTAGATATCACCAACAAAAAGAACAATCGATGTAACAATACCAATAGATGACAATGGTTCTCTAAAAGAAACGCAGAGACTTTCAAAATACGCAGATCTGGAAATAGAGGTAACTGAAATGTGGAGCCTAAAAACAGAAATAATTCCTATTATAGTACGTGCATTAGGTATGATGAAAACATATTCAGACAAATACATAACAAAAACCCCAGGACTTACAAATCTATATAACATACAGAAAATAGCATTACTAGGCACCGCACACATCCTACATAAAACACTTTCAATACAGTAAAAATAAGAGCATCACAACAAAACAACACATACCCAAAGCACACAGAGCTGGGCTCGGTAGTGCAGTGAAACCACATTATAGAAATAAGACTATTGAATAACAACAACAACAACAACAACAACAACAACAACAACAACAACAACAACAATAATAATAATAATAATAATAATAATAATAATAATAATAATAATAATAATAATAATATATACCACTCGGTGCATGAAAGACTAGCAACCCAATTAAATAAGTGTGTCCAGAAAAGTACAGTCCCCGCGTGGATGGTAACTGGGAGGACAACACTTGTAATGAAAGGTAGAAGAAAGTGGAATATTGTGAGAAACTACCGTTTCATAGCATGCCTAAACATAATCTGGAAGATGCTCACTAGAATATGTGCGGCAAACACATATACTTTGCTGGCACAGAAAGAAATACTACCAAAGGAACAAAAAGGATGTAGGAGGAGTTCTCAGGGTGCCAAGGATCACCTGGTCATCGATAAAGCAGTTTTAAGGCATTGTAAAAAAACATCATGCAAATATATCTATGGCTTGGATTGATTTTAAGAAGGCATATGATATAATGCCTTATTCTTGGATCGTGGAATGTCTGCAGATGTTTGGTGTTGCTGACAACATCACAAATTCTCTGATGCATAGTATGAGAGTGTTAAAAACCAAATTGTACTCAAGTAATGTATTCCTTGGAGAAGTTAATATTAAAAGGGGAATCGTCCAAGGTGATTCGTTTTTTCCGTTACGTTTTGTAATTGCACTAATACCTATAACAATGACACTGAGGAAATTTAAGATGGATTACCGATGTGGGAAGAAAGGACCATCACTGAACCATCTTCTGTTTATGGATGACCTGAGATTGCTTGGGAAATCTGAAAAAGAGATAGATTCCTTAACCAAAACAATCTAGGAATTTGATAGGGACATCGGTATGGAATTTGGGATCACCAAATGCTCAGTACTTAATATGAAAAGCGGGAAGAAAGCAGCCTGCAGAGGATTGCGGTTAACATCAGGAGAAACCATGGGTGAACCCGACAGAAGTGAGTATAGATATTTAAGGAATTTAGAGCTGGATGCCATTCTACACAGAGAAATGAAAGTCAAGGTCAGCGAGGCGTATCAAAAAAGGGTGAAGATGGTGTTGAAATCCAACCTGAATGCCAAATATTTGATTACCGCAATGAATATCTGGGCAGTTGCATTGGTCAGATATAGTGCGTCCGTCCTTAAATGGACTAAGGAGGAAATATCAACACTCTTATACGAGGACGAAAAAGTTAATGACGCTGCATGGTACGTTACACCCTAAATCAACCTTAAAGAGACTGTATATGAAAAGAAAGAATGATGGCAGAGGACTAATTAGTATTGACCATTGTATAAGGAGTGAGAGGAGAACGCTTGCCGAGTATTTGATAAATAGTGCTAAAGACCTTCTGCAATATGCCGCGAAAGATATGGGTGTAAACGCAGATGAAATGATGGGAAAGGAAGAGTTTAGCGAAAGTCCTGAAGAGAAGAGAAAAGAAGACCTTCTTGAAATGAGAATGCATGGAAAGTTTGAAAGGAATACACAAGACGTTAAGCATAATACAGCATCATGAGCATGGCTTGAGCGAGGTGATTTGAAGCGTACCACCGAAAGCCTGATCATTGCTGCACAAGACCAGGCTCTCGCTACCAATTCAGTGAAGTATAACATCTATAAAACTTCTAACACCCAGAAATGCAGACTCTGTAAAAAAATGTGGAAAATGTGACCCACTTGATAAGTAGATGTGAGAGCCTTGCACAAATATAATACAAACGCCGCCACCATATAGTGTGTGTGTATCTTCATTGGCTCTTATGCCGTAAATACCAATATGAAGTAACATGGAACTGGTATGAGCATGTACCAAGTCAAGTTATGAAGGAGGATGGAAAGGTAACGATACTGTGGGACTATGATTTTCAGACGGATTGTGTAAACGAACACTGTTGGCCGGATGTTGTCATATTGAATAAGAGAGACAAATACTATCAGATCATTGATGTAGCCATACCAAATAACATGAATGTTGTGAGTAAAGAGGTTGAAAAACTCACCATGTACTCCGAATTGAAAGTGGAAATAGCAAGACTGTATGGAATGCGAGAGGGTAATGTAAAAGTGATACCACTGGTGATTGGAGCGTTGGGCTCAATACCATTGACACTTGAAGACTTCTTAAGGCAACTGGAAATCCCATGCAAGATTGATGTCTTGCAAAAAGCAGCCTTATTGGGCACAGCACACATCGTAAAGAAAGAATTATCTGTATGAGGTCCTTGTTGTGACTTGACAGATAATTAAAGACTCCGGTGCATGTTTACCTACGCTGTGTTATGAACGAATAATAATAATAATAATAATAATAATAATAATAATAATAATAATAATAATAATAATAATAATAATAATAGTAATAATAATAATAATAATGATAATAATGAGATATTTAATTTGTGTAACAATTTTTAGAAACAATCATCAGTTCCAATATATAAATCATTAAACATGAAATTTTAAAATCATTATTTTATTTCCGACGTATATGTATAACGTTTCGATAACCATTTTTAAGTACAGAGGTTTAGATATAAATATGGATTACTTTATTTTGTATTTCATTGTCAAATGTAAGTTTAGATACACAATTAATTATATAGGTTTTATTTTCCTGCACAGTTCTCTATATATTGATAGAGTTCAATTTAAACAGATCGGTGTCGTTTATCATCTCAACTGTTTTCATTCAATAAATAGCGGAAATAAACTAGTCCGTTGTTAGTTTATTTGTTACGATTAAACATAAATCATGGTTTTAAACTGACAGTCAATGGATTAAATCATCCTGTAATACGACAGAAATCAATAACAAATGTTGTTTTTGTTTTTCTTCTTCATTAAATATAGTAAAAACTATAGCAAAGTATATATATAAAACAAGAATATTGATGCTGATATCATTTTCTGTCGTATCAAGATATTTAAATTCAGACGACATGTTCGCTTAAATATTTTCTGAACACACTACAATTTAGTTTTATTATATATTTGATCAAATCTTTTTCATATCTATCCCTTTTAGATATATAGGTGCAGGCGTGGCTTTATAGGCGCAGGAATGGTTGTGTGATAAGAATTTTGTTTCCTAACCACATGGTTCCAGGTTCATTCCAACTGTGTGGCACCTTGAACATGTGTTTTTTGCTATTGCCGCGGACCAACCAAAGCTTTGTGAGTGGATTTGGTAGACGGAAACTGGAAGAAGCCCGTTGTATAGATATACATATATCTATGCGTGTGGCTTAGTGATTCTGTTTGTCCCCCGACCGCGCTTGACAACCAGTATAGGTGTGTTTTGGGGCTCGTAACATAGCGTTTCGGCAGCAGGGAACGATAGAATAAGTACCAGGTTTAGCAAAAAGCAAAAGAAGATAAAAAACTACTGGTGTCTGTTCATTCGACTAAGCATTCTTGAAGGTGATGCGCCCCAGCAGGGCCGTAGTCTAATGACTGATACAAGTAAAAGATATACTTTGCGCAAAAACAGAAACGTTTTGCTTCATGGACTGCCGCTAAGCTTTCTCGAAACGGTGTGGTTAGGTGTGAAGATTATCCTCGTTGCTCGTGCATGTCCCCGTAAGCGTGGGCGTACTTGTGCCTCTGGAGAGAGATCCAACCTGAGGCGTTGCTACACTGTGTAATCTGCTTAAAGTACAACCAAAGTCAAAGTGTTCCTGTTAACGCAGGAGTTGGAATAAGTATCTGATAAAATAGCACCGCTACTAAAAATTCAATCAAAGATGAAGTATCGCTGGCAGTGTACTATTCTATAGAGCCGTGCCTCTGTCCGACTGAGTTCCACACACATTTCAACCCCAAAGCATTACCTTTTCTGTAGCTAAGGTAGAAAATATTAGCTTAAGATACTGTCAAAACCTCAATGATATTATTGGTCTACTACTATGTGTGGGTGATTATGCACTTAGATATATACTTACGCATGCGTACTATGTATCTATATGTATGTAAATATATATATATATATATATATATATATATATATGTGTGTGTGTGTGTGTGTATGTATGTATGTATGTATGAATGTGTCTATTTAACCTTCTATCTATATACATACATACATATACATATATGTGTGTGTGTATTACATATACGACTATATAATCTTTGTTTACCGCCAAACTATATATTCGGTTTCTAAACTTTCATAGATTACAATAATAATTAATAATACGGTAACTTATGCCTTAATTAGTTTTAACCCAAGTTTAGTAATAAAATAACCTGAGATTCGGTTTTCTTTCTTTTTTTCAGAAAGTAATTATCTTCAATTTCAAAATAAAACGGAAATGAAAACTGCAAAGAATATCCAATATTATAAATATAAACCCATTCAAGCAAAACCTCCAACTAATAGATATGAATTCATAACAGATGAAGTTGATGCAAAGCTGCATCAAACAACTGTTCGCGGAATGTATAGCAGTGCTAACATATCGTCAAATTTAATATAACATTAATTTCGTGCATCGTTGATTTAGGCTAGATTGATAATAAGATAACTTTGAATAAAAGATCTTTAAATTACGGATAGTATTTTATGTATATATTTGTGCACTAAACACATTTTGAATTTACTGTGAAGATCAAACTACTAGCCAAAGAAAAATGGCTACAGTCAGACAAAACAGTCTGTGTATATATGTAATCTTGGAAGGAAAGCTTGTAAGTGCTGAGGTCTAGATTAACTAAAAGACATACGGGGGTGGTTCTGAAAAGTTCACAAGAGGATCACTTAATTATAATTTTATTCAATATAATTCTCTCACAGATTCACTCACTTATTGCAGCGGTTGTTCAGTTTCTCTAATACCTGTAAAAAAAAACATTCCACCCCACCCCTTCTGAAAATACAATTTATGTGTTCCTTCTAAAATTTGCATGAAGATTATTTCAAAATTTGATACAGCGAATGTCTTTTCATCAGTCAAATCACGTTTGGGATTTTCCTGTTGATATTATGAAAGAATTATCATAAAAGAGTTTTTTCATGTATAACTAAATATGCAGTCTGGTTATATGCACATGTAGTAATCGTAGGTGCCTCCCAACACGGGCAAGATATGGGTGAAACGTTTAAGTCCTCACTTCATGTGGTAGATGTAATAACCAAATATTTCTTCAGCAAAATTGAAAGATATGAAATTAAATACTTGCCGTATCAGGGTTGGTCGATGGTTAATAAACAAAATCATCAACATAATTTATATCTTCAGCAGCCATAACAACAATATCACCAACGACATATTCGGTGCTTACATTTTGACAGATACAAATTACTAGAAATTAAGAATAAAGTTAACTTCTTGCGGAGCATTATCGAAAATGATGGCTGAAGGACAGTTTATAAAAAGATGAGTCACAGTATTACAAGAATATTAACTAACCAAAGCTGTTAATGATTTAGTATTATTTATTTGTTAAATATTTTCAGCTGATTATGATATCTATTATATGAACCCAACATATATTTAATGTCATACTCAAAACTTTGACAACGTACACATATCTTGAATAAAATACGTTTATACCAGAGGGATTTGCCACTACTTTTAATATCTATAAGCCATACGAGAGGTGCTTAATGAACTGTATGAAGCTACGACAAATCTAATCAAGGAGATATTTTTAATTGCAAGATATGCCAAGGTGTATGCTATAATTATCACATAATATAACTACAAGAATATTATCGTAAAATAGAAACGAAATGCTCAATTTCCGGCATTAAAAATATCAATAGATAAAAAGTAATAACGTTCTTAATACAATAGTGTTTTCAAAATGTTCAGATGATATTTTCCGTGACAGAAATATTCTTTACATGTTCAGCAACTAAACGCTATGCGTAGCTTTTCACAAGACATGAATTTAATTTGTCAATGTTTAAATAAGGAGCAGTTATTAATTACATTAGTGGCTAACGAAAACGAATTAAGATAAAGGAATCTATGAAGGGTAAAACGATTTCGCTGAAGGAAGTGATTAACTCGTGAGCACCTCTCACGCGAGTTAGGATAATGACTTCTAAAAAGGATACTGTACTTTTAAACTGCGAAATATAAAAATATAATATAATATTGTCAAGTAGTTGAATATTGCTGTTATTGAACCTTGCTGTTGACCCCATGTACAAAATATCTCCCTTAATATGGTATATTCTATAATTGGTTCAAGCAAAAAGCTGTGACCAGGCTGCAGTACACCCATATGATCTAAATCACTTTAAGCTTTTAGTGAAAATCATGATCTCTATGGCAGCATTTCTTTCTTTATCTCTCTCACCATTGACCGTTGACTAAACACTATTCAATTTTTTTTCTCCGTGTTTTTCTCCTTGTCTCCATATTCTTTCTGTTGAAGAGCGTAGCTCGAAACGTCAAAGACTTTCCGTATTCCCGAGCGTCATACTAATACATCCTTTTGTTTGTTATTTACACCACCTGTCCTCGTCTGTTGTTGTTTTTTCGTACATTCTCCCATATATATATATATAATGTCTATCCATATATGTGAGTGTGTGAGTGTGTGTGTATGTGCATGCATGTGTTTGTAGTGTTACTATTTACAACAGTTTGATTCGGCCCCATACATCTTAAATGATTTCACTAGAACACCAGTCTACATCATTGCCTTGCTTTGACAATATAAACAGTATAACAATATATTGCGAATTTCCTGAATTTCTAAGTGATATTCCTCCCAAGTTAATGAAGAAGTCTTTATACGATTCGTCAATCTTCCAGAAGTAGAATTTTATCGTTTTCAATAAGTAATTGTATGCGTACATATAACTTGAATGAAAATTTCTCCAGATCAGAGCAGAGTGCTTCAAGATTTACCAGACTTTCATAGGAAGTTATTCACTAGTTTGTATAACAAAATTGTGTGTTACTAGATATTAGTATATATTTTCCCGCTTTATTTGACATTTTGGATGCTATTCTATGATATCGCTATGTAAGAATACGAAACATTTCTTTCACTTTAATAACTGCTTACATTTCTGATTGCTACTTTGACTCTCCTTCAGAATATATGAACAGTATGTTATCAGGTATATATCGATATGTATCCGTAAGGAAAATCTTTTGTATATATGTATGCATGTATGCATACAGGTATGTGCACTTGCATGCATACACAATTTTACATATGTATGTATGTATATATACTGTAAGCTACAATGAGTATTATACAATCTATGTACCTTCGTTATGCTATATCGTAGTACCTGCGATATGTATATATATATATCTTTTACTCTTTTACTTGTTTCAGTCATTTGACTGCAGCCATGCTGGAGCACTGCCTTTAGTCGAGCAAATCGACCCCAGGACTTATTCTTTGTAAGCCTAGTACTTATCCTATCGGTCTCTTTTGCCGAACCACTAAGTTACTGGGGACGTAAACACACCAGCATCGGTTGTCAATCGATGTTGGGGGGACAAATACAGACACACAAACACATATACATATATACGACGGGCTTCTCTCAGTTTCCGTCTATCAAATCCACTCACAAGGCTTTGGTCGGCCCGAAGCTATAGTAGAAGACAGTTTGCCGAAGGTGCCACGCCTGGGACTGAACCCGGAACCATGTGGTTGGTGAGCAAGCTAGTTACCACACAGCCACTCCTGCGCCTATATGTATATACACAACATACAAATATATATATACATAAATATATATATATACACATACATACATACATGTCCGCAATTTATATGCAGATTCTTATATATATATATACATTTACATGCGCGTATATATATGTATATTAAGGCACGAACTGGCGGAAACGTTAGCACGCCAGGCGAAATGCTTAGCGGTATTACATCGGTCTTTGCGTTCTGATTTCAAACTCCGCCGAGGTCGACCTTGCCTTTCATCCTTTCGGAGTCGATAAATTAAGTGCCAGTCCCGTTCTGGCGTCGATCTAATTGATTGGCGCCCCACCACCAAAGAAAAAAAAAAGAAAATTGGGCCTGGTGCCTAGAATAAAAATGTATATATATATACATGTACATATAGATATGTATATACATATATGCATATATGCATATATACACGCACACACACTCACTTACACACACATATCCACATATACAAATACATATACATCGCAGATATTAACGCATAATTTCTCATTAGGTACATTCATCAACCACTGTTTTCAATTTCGTTGCTTTGGTTCATTTCCCATCATTGATAAGAAATTCGTATCGTCATGTGTAAGCGATCAACTCAACATCTTTTGCTGGTTGACGCCATACATTCGGAGTAATCGAACATTTACCATACAAATCTACGGCAATAGGAAACATCTTTTGTCAGAAATGCAGCTTCACTAATTATGCACCATTATCAGAATGGATTTTATTTAATGATATTCAGTGAAAAGCTATTGCCTTGATTAGCTATGACAATGGAAGTATTATCGCATTTGTTAAACGTATAGAGAAGTATATGGTGCGTGAGCATTCTGCAGAGATACGTATATAATCTTGCATATATGTATATAAGCACGTAATATCTCATACATGCATAAATATACACATAAACATGCAGTTTGTACCTGAGCAAAATCAGATATCTTGGTATAATATCGCATCATTTCTTAAGGCAGAAAGATATGTATTTACACAGTTAAACAGCTTTACATCGATAGACCTGAAACAAAACTGTCAAGTCATACAGCTATACACACAACACACGTATAATTGTGTCTACCTGTGTATCTCTATATCTCTCGATCATTCTTTAGAAGCACGCACGCACACACATACACACATACACTTATACACACAGACACATACACATATATGCCTACGTGTATAAGGAGATCTCTTACAACGTATTTCCGGTTCAGTTCCACTACGCGGCACTGCAGCCTGCTATCTTCTACAATACCTATTGGACACCGCCCACGATGAGTATTTAGTAGACGGAGACTGTGCTGAAACTCAATATATGTCTGCGCGTGTATGTGTGTATGTGTGTGCTTTGTGTCTGTTTCTCATCCTCATCGTCACTTGACAACTAACTATGGTTCCTTTACGTCCTCCCAGCTTCGTGATTCGACAAATGAAACAAATTCGAAACATACAAGACTTAAGAGTAATTACTGCGAAAATGGTGCTTCAGTATGGCCGCAATCCCATTAACCTATGGCTGACACAAATAAGTGATAAAAGGTAAAAGGTATGTTAGTGTATGTATATATATATATATATATATATATATATATATTTGACTGCGGCCATGCTGTAGCACCACCTTTAGTCAAGCAAATCGACCCCAGGTCTTATTCTTTCAGTAAGGAGCTGGAATACATATGATTCAAATTTCATAAAAAAATTGCATATGAGGGTTCTTTCCCTCTTTACACACCCTAAAAAATATTAATCATGAGACATGTATCACATACTATTGATCTTTATGCGCATATTCC
>NC_068992.1:41751329-41762121 GCF_001194135.2 Octopus bimaculoides
GTCTTACAGTATGCCTGTATATATGTGAGAGTATAGTTTCACTTTAATAGTTTCAGTATGAAATTGAAAGTATTGAAGTGAAAGTATATGAAATTACAGTAGCGACATGTTATTGTTTCACTTTTGACATGTAATACTGAAATAGTGGAATAGTTTCAGTGTTAAAGTGAAAATATCTGATATTACAGTAGAGTGATGTTATTGTTTCACTTTTGACACGTAATAAAGAAATATTGGGGGGGGGGGATATTATATTGCTGTGGGCTGAACAATGCAAGAAGTTAAAAATTGTTTTGGCCTAAGACACTATATGGACCCTAAGTAAGGCATGTGTTAATTTGGAATGAAATTGGTTATGTAGTTCTCGAGTTTTAGGGATTCACACAGACACACATTATCATCTTTATATATCTGATATTTATGCGCATATTCGAAAATTCTAGTGTTATGGACTCTGTGAAAAGGATTTTGCTCCTGAAAAATGGAGCTCTTGGAGCTGAAAAATGTTGGAGTTAAGGCCCCAATTGGGGGTGGGTGTGTTAATGTCAACCAGAGGAGTTGAATTGTTGGGAATGTTTGAATATTGTTTGAATTTCTTTGAAATAGGAAATATATGTATGTTCACTGGGTTTGTAAAAGAGAGTAAAGCTACAGGAAACCAAAAGACGAATGATCACGATAATCAGTCGGCTACCCTAGCGTACTCGTTACTACTCCCCAATGTAGGATTCCTCAACATACAGGTGACAGGCACAGATATAAGATGCATTACGGATCTATAGCAGTTGGAAGGGGATGACCCAATTGAAATAACAACGTGTGACGTTTGGAGTAAACGAAAATGAAAGTGTCGCCTCTGGAGTTTGCAAATGACCACTATACCGAGAGGTAACTGGGCAGAAAAACTTTACAATCAATAAATGTCTTAAAACAACCAGTTACTCATCTGGGAAGGCCTTGAAATCAATGTTACCAACTGGGGACTATGTGTGACTCAGTGATAATATAAAGACTCAAAGGAGGTCTACAACGAAATAATTTTACTCAACACTTTGCAAGTGAATCAGTGGAGGCAAAGATGCGTCTCATTTACTTGACAATTTATGCACCACATTGCAGAAATGACAATGTAAGTATATCTGAAAGGATAGTCTTACACTGTTGTCCCGTTGAATTACAAATAATGCTCACCTGTTATGTTCAGGCGACACTATAGCTTTCAATAGTACAACTGTATTCCTCTTTGCTTAGGAACAATGAATAAATTGTGGGCGTGAAGTCCTGGTGTGCTCGAACTATGCAAGAAGTTAAACATTTTTGTTTGACTAAAACACAACCGGGACCCTAAGTAAGGCATATGTAAAATTTGAATGAAATTGGTTGTGTAATTCTGGAGTTTTAGGGATTCAAACAGACACACACACAGACACACAGACACACAGACACACAGACATACATTCTCAATTTTATATATATATAGATATATATATACGACGGGCTTCTTTCAGTTTTCGTCTACCAAACCCACTTACAAGGCTTTGGTCGGCCCGAGAGTAAAGTAGAAGATATTTGCCCTAGGTGTTAGACAGTGGGACTGAATCCAGAACCATGTGGTTGGTAAGCAAGCTACTGTATTTCAATAACTTCGCCATTAACGGCGTTACATATAGGGGACAAAGTTAGACAGACATAAAGTAGCTGCCGGCTGGACATGAACATTAATGAGATGAGGGTGATAAGGATGAAACAAATAATGAGAGAGGCACCAGCGCCCGCCGACTGATAACCCCTCGAAAACAATGTTCTTTTTTTTTCCTCTAAAAAACACTTATGAGGTTGCAAACTTCTTACGCTATCAATATTATAATTTTTACACAATTTCAATATATTAAAAATTCACAATTTTCATCACTCCCTCCCTCCGCAAGCAGATATGCTGCCCCTGACAAACAAGTTTCTATTGTTAGGCTTGAATTTGCAGCGAGGTAGAAGAAATCCTTCTGGTTACGTTCTTCTATGACTTTTGCCATCATGTTGTCCGTTATAACCTCCGCAGCCACCTGCGGAGGCCATGTGGAACTACTCGCACACTCCTTGTAGTTCCTATCTTGGCTGCACTCGCGGTCCAAGAGCTCATTCACAGTCCCTCCCTCATGGTACAGGATAACATAAAAATCAGGATCTTCACTGGGAGGGACGTCACACCACTCTGTCATCAGCACAATTCCCGCTGACTGAGACTTCCTCTTCGGTGGAACATTTCCCACCAGAGGGACATCGGGTTCGGTCGGCAATTCCGCCGCCCGTCTCCCGTTCTTCTCCCCCTTTTTCCTGTTTTTTTAAAATTTCTACTGCAAGAGCTGGGGCCTCCGTCGGCATACCCGAGGGGCCCTCCTCTTCTCCCGCAGTATTTACTGGTGAGCAACTATCGTTGCTCATCTTTCTTTATCGTTTCGTGGAGGCTTCTGCCTCCACGACTTCCTCCGTCTCCCCCACCAATGTGTGTGTGTGTGGGGGGGGATGGCACCTTTTCTTTTTCTTTTGCTTCGGGGCCTTACCTCGGCCCTCGGGGCAGTTATTTTTGATGTGGCTAGGTTCCAGGCACAGGTGACACTTGGAAGGGTGACCCTCAATTATCACCGGATCTCTGGACTCGGCTATCATCAAGAAATCAGGGAAGCACATGTCCTCTACGGCCACTGGGGTTCACAAGGTCAATGTCGCCTTGGCACCCTACCAGTTGACCGCAGGTGATATGTGAACATTAAGGAGCTTTGGCCCACTGTCCTCCAAGCCCTGCCGGATGGTATCAGCGATCCACTCGGCTTTGGCACGTGGGAGCAGCCCACAAACCCAGGTTCTGATTATTCTCCTCCTGCAGTAAGAGGGGTGGAACAAAATTTCCTTCCCCTGTAGAGGCTGGCTGGCTACATTAGCAGCTTCTTCAAGGGAGTCAAACAACAACCAAACTGTTGCGAATTTGACTCCCCTCGAGACAAAAAATTTCTTCGCTGGCAAACAAATTGCGAGCTCCCTTTCAACAATCTCTTCGTTGAAGACGGCAATGGTATTGCGTAACCTACAACAGGTCCACAAGACCACTGTCCTCTTCTCAGTCTCTTTCAACCACTGCCTGGGTGGGCACACCTCCCATTCCACAACAGTGCTTCCCTTATGCGACGCCATGTCTGTTCAAATCAAAAACAGTTCCAAGAAAACAAACACAGTTCACAAAGATAGAAAAAAAAAATTAACAAAAAAAGAAGGGACAGAATAGAAAGAAAAGAAAAAGAAAGAAAAAAAGGAATGAGAAAAATGGGATAGTCCAAAACAAAAGAAAGTCACAGATACTCCAGTAAAATTCCGGGCTCTTCAATGAGGTACTCCAATACAGTTTTTCGGCTAGACGCCAAAGAAAAATCTTCGCTACTGTAGTGGAGCAAACCTCCTACCACAGACAGCGGACACACAATTTTGTTCGTAAAACGAACACACAGAGTTTTCGGCTAAAATGCCGAACAAAAGTTTTTACCGCTGTGGTGAAACGAAACCGTCCACCACAGACAGCAATCACACTACTTGTTCGTAACCACGAACAAAAATTCCGCCAGAGCAAGCTAAAACGTCACAAAGCTGGACAGCAATCTGCTGAAAAAAAAATTAACAGGCAACAAATTACCGCCCAGCTGAATAACAAAATTGAACTACTCCGGCGAACTTTCAAATTGTTTTTTTTTTCAAAAAAATTTGAAATGTGGCGGCACACCCACCAACACGAGGAACACAATTTGCTCGCAGAGCGAGCAGCAACTTCAGTCGCCGTAGGCAGGCGAAATTTCCCCAGAGTTGGGCGAAATTTACTGAAAAAAATTAAAACACAATAAATTACACCCAGCTCAAAAAAAAAAAAAACCAACTCCACCTACCTCAGTCGACTTCACTTGGTTCAATTTTGGACGGTGTTAAACACACGTCCTCCTTCGTGCAACTGAACTCCGGAACCGGAAGTAAGCAAGCAACTTACCACACAGCCACTTCTGCGCCTACATTTGAGAACGAGTATGGTTTAATGGTTAGTGTATTCGACCCACCATTAAAATGTTATGAGTTCGATACATACGTTACTCCAGTCCACTAGGCTGTCAAAAATGATTAGTCGAGGTAATTGAAAGGGCCAGCTTCGCAACATTCTATGTCACATTGAATTTATCTGAGATATACTTTGAAGGTGCACGTGCCTGTGGAGTGTTCAGCCACTTGCACGTTGATTTCTTCATCAGGTTGTTCCTTTGATCGGATCATCTGGAACACTCGTCGTCGCGATAGACGAAGTACCAGTTCAGTTGTGTATTTAGCCACTTCCCTTTTCATGCAAATGGTCAACGGAATATGGAGGTGAATTGAATGTACAAAGAATATTTGAAGACATATTGAATTCCTTCCTCTTTCTACCACAATTCAGATGTGCTCTAGAGTATATACTACTGTGAAGCCGAAATGTTATGTGTATAAACTTTTAAATCATTATCATCATGAACATGATTATGAACATGATCGTCGTCGTCGTCCTCATCATCATCATCATCAGCAGCAGCATCAACATCAAGAACAACATCAAAATTATCACCTTCTTCACCATCACCACCACCACCAACAACAACAACAGTATCAGTATGAAAAAATCCACCTCCTCACCCTCCTCCGCCTCATCCTAATCAGTATCGTCACCGTCCTCCTCCACGTCATCATTGTGAGCGCCATCCTCTTTAGATTCTTCGCCACCATCACTTCAGTTGTTCAATCTACTTATTCATCTTCGTTATATTATTCATCTTCAGGATAGCATCTTCCCTATATTGATATTTTTCTATACTTTTCTATTTTATTGTTTTGTTTTAAAAGAATTAGTATTTTGTTTATCTCACCAACATATCGCAACTTTAGTAGAATACTACTTGGATATGTATTATAGAAGAAAGAGAATCTCTTATATGCAAAGCGCTCGTCTGGCACCAAATTAAGTCTCTTACCATTTCGTCAGACACCACCTGAGTCACCATAAATAATAGAGGAACTTGTTCGATTTAATAATGTAGGTTAAGACCTACATAAGCATATCAGCTGTAATCTCAGAATGCAGTAAATGTTCCTGATATGCTCTTTCACAATAAATGTCAATGATTCCTCTCAAGACAGCTGTCGCAGACACAGCTCGGCATCAGGAGAGAACGGTCGTATACATAAGCTCTTCACTAAAGTAAATGTAATTGCTAAATATCTCATGAAAAATAAACACGGGAAATAAATGCGTAAAGAAATAAATAAGAATTCTTTATAATGGAAATAATATTGGTTTGAAATGTTGGCACAAGGCCAGCAGTTTTGCGGGTGTGGGATAAGTCAGTTACATAGACCCCTGTCATTAACTGGTACTTATTTTATCGACACCCAAAAGGATGAACAGCAAAGACGACTGCTGGGGGAATTTGAACAAAGAACGTAAAGACGGATGAAGCGCTGCTAAGTATTTCGTCCGGCTGTCAATACTTTAAGGAACAATGCAAATGAAAATCAAAATCGGAATTTTATGTTGTAAGTAATACATTTAACATATAATAATAACGCAATGGAAAATGATACAACTAATACATCAAGATTAGTATGGACTCATGAACGAATATTTTCATTTGAAACTTCCGGTAATTGAGGAGAGCTTTTCGGAAACTGAATATCGGTCCTGTTATTTTAAACCAATTTTTAAAAATCAACCAAACACACAACTGAAGGAAAGGATAAACTGACCAGAGAGATAAAAATATATTACATACAGCAAGTGCTGTTCATGATTGCTTCAAAAACTAGTAATGCTACGACGCTAGTGAAGGTCCCAACTGATGGTATTATCGTAAATTCATAATCTATCCTGTACTAACTCCGAGAAGAGCACTTTCAGATGAAGAATTTCTGACAGTTGTTCAAAGTTTCTGAATTTTATGTTCCACAAAACAGGTTCTTCAGTCCATGTCCAAAACCATTCTGAGGACATTCTTTTGGTATGTTAAATGATACCGTTTAGGGTTTGCTGTTACATAACAGAGACAAGATGTGGTAAAAGACGTCTAACAAACGCTGATCGACACCCGCTTACCACTCAGGGACCTGTGTATATTCTAACCTCAATGTGTGCCTACGTATCATCAGCTAAGCTACAGTGAATATTTTGCACACGGTAAATAGCGCAAAATGCACATTGGGACTTTCAGAATGCGTCCCTTCCACAAAGAGATATAATATAAGAGATAAAATAGATTAGCATGTTTGCCCAAGTTTTTAATGAGCTTCCTCTTATTCTATCATTGTTATTGAGACTAGCCCTGTCGATTGTCATCCAAGTTTCGAAATCTCTATCGACCTTATACTCTGAAATGAAACGGATACGATCCATTGTAATATGACGGTTCATTCGTTGACCCACAACATTGTACAGAGTCGACATACTTTAAAATGTGGTGAGTTATTTTCCTGCTGACGTTAAATGCCGTGTGGCTTTGTTGTGAAATAATTTTGATTTGATCCCTTCTATTCCCTTGCTGGTGCTACCTTGATAATAACGCAGTCTATACATGCCTGCAACTCTTTTGTACTCCTTCTTTGACGTAGGATATCTCTCGGAACAAGTTTCTTCTACTTCTATGATTCAATTTTTACAATTTTTACAATGGTGCTGGGAGTGGATAACTTAGTCGATAGAAATGTGAGATTTGAAATGCTTGATTGCGCCGATACGTGGTAATTTAGCTTCAACATGTTGAAAACCAGAAAGCGCGCTGCACAAAGGCGTGTCGCACGAACGGCTTTCTCCTTTTTTTTTTTGTCTTCACCCCTGTCCAGTAACCCCAGCATATATTCTAGTCACAACACAATATAATGATAATAATGGTTAAAAATTGGAATTGTAATGGCAGCTTTGATACTGATCATGAGTAATGTTGATATTCCCTATAAGAATACTCCCAACTATTGTCACATTGATGTGCATCTGAAATAAATAGATCTTGTTATATAAGCATACTTATTTCTTTTATGTCCGCAGGAAAGTACCTTTATTTGAAATTATCAGATGTTTTACAATCCAGGCATAAAAAACACTTTTAGTATCATGCACACTAGCTCAGCTTTGTCAAGGTAATCGGCTTAAACAATACACTATCGCCTCTTTTACACAACTGTCAAGATTTCTTTCTGACCTATGCTCACTGCTTAGAAGCTGTATTAATTCTATGAATGCTAAATCTAGTTGTGTGTTTAGTCACGGGAAACGATTCGTCTGCGAAAGACATTAACACTTTCGAATAATCTGATTGACGAATAGGAGATAGGAATAAATTCATGTAAGTAATAGTTAAATGTTGGCACTCTTTCGAATAATAGAACTGAACAGTGAGTGAACTCGAGAAGAAACACACAGGGGGAACACATGCTAGCACACAGGCACCCCCCCCACACACACACTAAGACACACACACAGATACACACGCAAACACCTGCAGAGACAGACAGACACATGCAGAGGATACAGGCACACAAGCACACGCAAAACAAATCATTGTTATATTTACTTTTCATTAATTTAAACAGCACGTATTGATTTTTGTATATTAGTTTGCGAAGTAATATGACACTTAATGCACACATTTACAAAGCATCGTATGAGATTATAACGAGCAAATGCACAAACTAACAGAAAACAAGCAGAGTAGAAGACCGTATTATATCTAATTTATATTTTGCACACTCGAGCAGAATAACGTATCCAAAAACAAAAACAAAAATAAGACACAAAACAAACGAAAGCAACACGCTAAAGAAAAACAGACAGAAATCCAAACCTGCCGTAGAGTTTAGAATTATATACGAGAAGAATTAAATATATATTGTCGACAGAAAATTACCGGTATTTTCTATGTCTGTTGCAGCAATTTTCATGATGCTGCATTTGATTATAGTGTTGTCAGCACCGGTTCATAAAGCGTTAGTTTTGCAGAGTAAGTAGAGAATATTTTCAAGAAAATTTCAGCAAAAAAAGAAAGAGAATAAGAACTCGTAATTTTGATTTGGAATATAACCTATAACGTCTAGCTACATAAGAACAGTTATTATTTGGATTAAATTCAGTGTAGTCAAACTTCAGAATTAAATATAGAAAAAATATGCGCTCGTATGAAATATTCTACTTGAAATGTTATGTCGGTTAAATACATCTTAAATCTGTGTAAATATTTCATATTTCAGTTATTGCTCTGGATAATATTTCGCTCAGCTTTTCTACTTTTTATTTTTGTTTCAGTTTAGCCAACCATATCTCCCTTAGAAAATATATCAGTCAGGAAGTTATTTCATCGATATCTATATCTCGAACCAGTAAATAAGATCTGTGGTTGAAACGTATAGAGAACGACGCAGGTGAAGAGAAACATGCATACACACACATGTACATGCACGTACATATACACATACATACATGCATGCATGCATAAACACACGTATACATACATATCTATGTAGTCGTATTATGTATAATAATGAAATCGATCAAATAGTGGTTGTTTTGAAGTCCTTTAATATGTACGTTTCAGATTTACGTCATATATAAAAGGATATGTATCCATTACATAAAACTTCTTCAGTTAAAGCGCTTCAGAATATATTTAAAAAAATTGTGGAAATATTTTAATACGTGTGGTTAGCGCAGTAAGTCGGTTACTAAGTTACGCATATCACAGTCTGCTACACTTGATCAATTTTTTCTTCGATTTTCCATGCAAAAAAAAAACAACAAAATTTTCTTTCACTACTATTCATTCGTACAACTTTTCTTCTTCGACCCACCATCTCACTTTACACATCCTTTTCTTCCTTCCAAAATTTTATCTCTGCTCTACCTCTACCTCTCTTTCTTCTCTCTCCATCACTCTCTTCTTTCACTTCTCCTCTGTATACATATCTATCCTCCAAACTTAGTAGCCGACGTACTTCACTGTAATCTATAGACATAGATAAAAATTTATACATACATGCGTATGTCTACTAAGCTCTCCCAATAAATAGATCACGTCGTCACACTATAACCCACTTCTTGACGTAAACACTTAATATCAATAAGGAGATACAATATCTTATGGAATAACAATGAAATTCAAGGATTATAAAAGTAGGTCTCCCTCATCCCCACCCCCACTAGATTGGCCTAAACAACACACATATTCCAAACTAATATCAGAGAAGTAATTCTTGATAGAACCATTTTCACTATTGTAAATAGCATACACTTAACTCTGCGAGGTAATACAAAGTTATCAAAAAGTGGTAAATATATAAAAAAAAAAATTTAATGAGGCGCGCGGTAGACAAATATACATTTTGAGAGTTTCACGTTAAAACTAAGTATCTTTCAAAAAATTATTAGTCTGTAATAAGCGGAATGATATTTGACGTCAGAAGCCGATCACAAACTGTCCGAACGAATGCTTTGACAGCAATATGGGTGTACTATTTCTCTTGAGAGAAAGGATGTGTTTGGCTTCTCCTAAATTTACAATTTACGTACACAATGTACGTTTTAACGTTCACGAAATTACGTACAGAAATTAGAAATAGAAGCTAATGGCATTTCAACTGCAATAAATATCTCCGAGACAATAGCACACTTTTTATGTTGGCAAAAACGAAATATTATGAATCCACACGACATCGATTAATTACATATTTTGTATAATTCACCTACAAAGGTTATTTTAGCGTACTGACTACTTGGTAAAATTATCAATTGCTAATCAATTAATTAATTGATTAATTAGTTAATTAATCTTACCCTACATTATATAATTATATATATATATATATATGTATCAGGAGCCTTGTCGTTCGCTTGAAGCATTGTAGTGCCGAAGAAGAACGAGAAAAGGGAAAAAATAAAGCTTCTAAAAATGCATAGAATTTTAGAAAAGTCTTTATTTTACAGGCAAAAAGGCTCATCTTCAAGAAAAAACAGTAAAGATGCATGATTCTGAGGACTGGCATGTGCTCCTGGAATATAACGGTTTTTGTAAAACTTTCTGCACTTGTTAGAAGGTTTATTATTTTCCATTTTATTATAATTAAGAACGAAGATGGGCTGAGCTTAACTATAGCTGTTTGAGACATGTATTTTTTTTTTACTGATGAACAAATCAATGACATCATGAAACAATTGTTTTCTTCGTGGTATAATTCACTTGCTCATGAATAAAAAAACGCATCTGAAGCATATGTAGCGCGCTCTTATTTATTTTACACAAGATATCAAAGCTCCCTTACGTTGGATTTGGATCCTGCAGTGGTACATGAAACAGCCAGATGGAGTGCATCTGTATACGATTTTACATATACATATATACTTATATTTATGAGTATACTGATCCGATCATGTGCATGTGTGTGTAAGTGGTCAGAAAACCGTATACACACTAACATATATATATATATATATATATAAGTCAGTAAATAGTGGGGTTGTGTTAACCGCACGTGGAGAAATAATAGGAAAATGAAAAAAAAGCCAGAACGCTGAACTGGGAGCATAATTTAATAAAGATTTTTTCTAACCGGTTTTCATTGCGATGAAGCAAATTATCAAGAAGAAGGAGAATGAAAATGTTTTCTTTTATAAAGAAGTACAAAAAAGTACAAAATGAAGAAAATAATATATAAAACAATAATATATAAAAAAAAAATAAATATACCCATACATTAT
>NC_068992.1:41764204-41765851 GCF_001194135.2 Octopus bimaculoides
GTGAGTCCTTGACCTTGTTGGAGTATAAGGGTGGTGAGGTTTTTGAGAGTTTTTTGTTGTTTATAGTTGGTGATAGTTTCATAGAAGGAGTTATCGTTTAGTAAGGAGAGTGCTAGGTGTTTGTAAAAATCTGTGTTCATTAGGACTACAGTACTACCTTTGTCAGCTTCTTTGATAGTAAGGCTTTTGTCCTGTTGTAAGTCTCTTAGATTTTTCCATTCTATGCTATTAAAGTTTGATTTGACCTTGGTTTTAGGTGGGGTAAAAGGGAAACTCTGGATGTGGTTGCATATATATATATATATATATATATATGAGTGTACATATATATACTGTTGGTACACGAACATCCTTTTCTCGACGCTAACTTGGTGTCATTATTAAAATAACTTGATTCCATTGGATCCTGCATATAATTATATATGCATATACGATGGGATACCTAAAAGAAACTGGACAGGAATTGGACCATGGTTGAGCCGCAAGGCTTCATCAGAGAGACCAAATGTTAGGAAACTAATGCGTGGGGAAGTAAGTTAAAATAATAGAGTAAAATAAAATAAAAATAATCTAATAGAAATTGTAAGGAATGGTAAGAACGTCATTTCAAGGTGCTATCATGGCATTACATTGTATGGTAAAGAAAGTCAATTCCAAGAGAAATTTCCACAGGCTGTGAGGGTTATATCGTTTTTCAATTATAGTGGGGGAAATAGCGAGGGTAAGATTTTGTGTAGTGAGTTTAATGGTATGGTCCATGTCACAGGGGTCAGAAGTTAGAGGCTAACTGCTATTTAAGAGAGCATTTATAAAAGGAATTAGTAGAATTAAGTTCAATTGAACCTGTTTTGGGAAATTCAATACATAAATACATCAATGAAAGAAAAATTAGATAAAAACTTTAGTGCGATGTTATTACTTGTTACTTATTAACAAAACCCTAATCCCAATACACCTTTGCGTTGTAGGGTGAGGTCAAAGTTAAGTTGTAGGATTAACTTTGACCTCATCTCTCTAATAAAGCCTTGGGGCACCATTGTCCAACCCCTGTCCAATGTTTGTTCATCCTTGTATGTCGAGGGCGTGATGTGGAAAACTTGGGAGATTTGGCAACCCCATGGTAGAAATAGATGTAAGTGTTTAGTATTTGTACACTCATATATTATTATTCGTTTATTTCTATTTATATATTTATTTACTTATCTATTTGCTTAATTCATTCGTTTATTTGGTTCACTTTCAAATATGATTGTAATCAATTAATAAATAGATATAATTGAATGTTCACAGGCTGATGTTTGTCGATTATTTATTCTCTCCATGTATGCATGTATGCACGTATGCATACATGCATATACACACACACACACACACACACACATATATATATATATGTATATATATCCAAATATATATATATACACACACATACATACTCTACGTACATACATACACATATATATATAGTTTCGTAATTTTGCGTTTTCCATTGGTTAGTAGACTTATTTAAAAATCTGTTAATGAAGGCCGACTCACATGATAAGGTTATATGCATATACATACATATATAATTACACACACACACACAGATATATGTATGTAGGCATGCTCATATGTATATATATATATATATATATATATATATAT
>NC_068992.1:41765951-41774823 GCF_001194135.2 Octopus bimaculoides
TATATATATACATATACATATATATATATACATATATATATATATATATATATATATGTATCTATTTCTCTGTGTGGTTATGTGTGTGTGTAGGATGTCTGTGAGTGCGTGGATAAGTTATTCAATTGACAAGTACAGGTAATTTATTCAGTTCACATCGTAACTGTCTGAGTTTTCACTGTACATATATAAATGTAATGTGGTTTACACATTGATAGAATTTTATAATATTAAAAAATACATACTGAATTTCTGGTTAAGAAACAATACACTATTTAAATATGTTCGAAACAGTAGGAAATTATACATATTCATTTAACATCGATTGATATAGCTATCATCTCTCGTCTTATTCATTTACAGATGTTATATAATATTCGATCTATTAGAATTTCTCTCAACAAAGAAAGGAATTTGAATTTTCTGACGTTTCGGTTTTTGGAGATAGAGTGCTGATTGTTGAGTTGTTCACTACGCATTTTTCTCATACATGTTTCAGCAATTTATATTGTAAAATGAAAAAAATTAGTAAAAAAATTGTAGTTGAGAAAGTATAAATTTAAATATTACTGTGACATCCATGGGCATACGGGCATTTGATAACACTTCAGAGAGTGACAACCGTGCCCTTCATTGTTACGGGATGCCCTTTGGCAAGTCATAGCACCCGTTCAGCCACTACCGGAAATACAGCGAAGTTACGGGACAACAGTACGGTGGATTGTTTAGAGGCAGTAGAAGAGGTCATCTGAGCCTTATATTGATGCCGAGTGGAGTAATCCTAGAAGGTCAACGGTCAGGTTCACCAAGCTCTGTCAAGAGAGTAACTGCAACACATCCACTGGAGCGATGTTCATGGTTGTGTAATCAGCTAATGAAAGATTCCCTACGACTCGAGCTCTCAATTCCAATGGAATTGGATGGCGGCAGAAAGTTATAGGAATCTGCGAAAGCAGCGCGACTTTGGTATCCTGTCGGTACAACCTGTATTTCTTTGTACTAATATTAGTAATGCTGATACCCTCCCTCCATGGATATTCAACGGTTTAATAAAAGAAGAATACCAAGTATTAAAAACTATTGTATTACTTTTAATGTTTCTTTTAAATACTAATATACATATTTTTCTCCGTGTTTTTCTCCTTGTCTCCGTATTCTTGCTGTTGAAGAGCGTAGCTCGAAACGTCAAAGACTTTCCGTATTCCCGAGCGTCATACTAATATATACTTTTGTTATTTACACCACCTGTCCTCGTCTGTTGTTATTATTTGTATATTCTCCCATATATATATATATATATATATATATATATATACACACACACAAAATAGATTGAGCAGCACACTATGTTATATAACTCTACTATTGGTTGAGCGTAGACAAACCAGCATTTATTAGCTGATAATTGTGCACGAACTTTGTAAAGCAAATTATAGCCACATTCATTTTAAGTTTTACACCATCTACCGCCCATTGGTGTAAACAGGAAGTCAAAATTAAATTTGCAAAATGAATATTAATAATTAATTAATGGTTTTAAAGTTTGGCAACGACCAGTAACTTCGGAGCCAAAGTCGATTACATCGACCTTAGAGTTCAACTAGTACTTATTTTACCAACACCGAATAAATGAAAGGCGAAGACGAAATCGTCGGTATTTCAACTCCAAGCTTAAAGGCAGACGAAAAGCTGCTAAGCATTTTGTCTGGCGTGCTAATGACTCTGCTGTCTCGCCTCTTTTTGTTAAGAACTAATTATTAAAAGAAGAAAATCGAACAACAGTTTAACAACGGAGCTGTAGACCACAGTTATGTAAGCAACTACTCCCCCTGAAACAAGCTGTTGATCCATTTATCCACATGTAATAATTACATCCCTTAGTACTACTGTATGCACGTACTGACACAAGGCGTATACAAAACTATATGTTGACTTTTTCACAATAAACAGTATGCAACAGAATCACTTAATAACCAATGGATGAATAATGAAAAATATACACATGTAATATATACAATTAATCCATTCTACTTTTGTAATTCTTAGATTTAAGGTTAATGTACATTAACAACCCCTTATTCCATCTCCCTACTTTAAAATATCTGAATTTTCGACACTTATTTTTGAACTGTTTTAAAAACTTTATTCGTTTATTTGTTCAGTTCCACATAATTTCGCACAGCTCCCCTTTCAAAATACCCAAATCACAACATAGTGTACGGAAACATTGCCTTTATAAGCGGCAGCCTTGCCTAAAATATGGGGAAATATAAGAGTTTGTCTCCGAAACTTAATAAATGGAAATGAAATTGTCTCTTTAGATAAAAATTCATGATATTATTGTAAAAAGTGATCTACTCATGTTTAATAAACAAATAGTCTGAGTGATAGTTAATCTGTATGGCGCCATTACTGAAAGACCGTCTTTGATGACCTTTTGAGCATTTGAGGATTTTTATTTTATGTCTCCCTACGAAGAGTGTGTGTAAATATTAGAAATAATAATGGTAGTTAGTTTCCATATAAAGCCATTGTTTCGGAATTAGGTTTGAGTCCAGTAATGTCAATACCATCGAAAACAATGCTTGCTGGTTCTTTATTTTCATGATTCCCAATGTAAGAAAGCAAAGTTAACCTTGGTGGATTTTGATATCAGTTTATAAAGAGTTCGATGACTTATCTCATATATGTATTCTGATCCTCCAGCTAAGCTGTCCGATCTCCGACCTAGGTTTTTATTAAAAAGTAACAGTAAAAAGTAGATAAAGATGGATGTTATTAATCGTTCAGAAAATCGTCAAAATAGCAGGTTTAAGAAAACATAATTCACATCACCATTTATTTAGTACCTAAAGAAACATTAAAGAATAGTTACGTTATGGAGACAATTTGTCAGCGAAAATGATGCTAAGGCAAAAAGGCAAATTACAGACAAAATAGAGAGATCTTGGAAATATGGATTGATGGTTAGCATAGAAATTATTTCTCAAATAGTTTTATTATAATTCAAGATAAGGCGACCAGGTTATACGAAAACTAAAAGGAAGAAAAATAGAACATACTGCCTATCCTACAATGGGATATCATCAAATTCTGGCTTGAAAGGTTCGAGAAAGTTGTATTAATGTTTAAAACTAAACATGACTGTAGAAATAGCTAGTGAAGATACAGAAGTTATTGGAAATATATATATATATAAAAAACAATTTAGCCGAAATTATTCTAAAATGTATTTGTTAAATAAAAGGGTCATGTAATGCTGATGAGACAAGCTTATATTGCAGGAGAATGGTTGATAATGCGTGCGAGGTAAACATACAATATTTTTAGTATAAAACAATTGAGAACGAATCAATGCTATTTGTAGATGGCAAACATTAAGGTTCACTAATATTTGTTGATCACTGTTCAAAATCTAGATTTTGAAAATGGAGCTAAATATTGAAATGCATTGAAAAGAAATCAGTATTTTTTGCTGTAGGTTTGTTTCACTATTGGTATTCGCATTTCATTTTCTTGTAGTTAAAAAATAACGTGCCAGGAATAATTTATGAGTTAAGCCATTCTTAAGTTTAGATTATGCCTCTGGTTATTATAAGGCAATTTTTCTGGAATTAAAGTTGTATTTTTGACTCGAAATAACACAACAGATATTCACTATATGCTTCAAAGTGTAATAGTAATCTTCGAAATTTATTCCAAAGCGATAAGTGTTAAGCCGGATTTCTAGGCAAAATAGGGCTAATTTAAAGAATAAATGCAATTATCTGGAGTACTACTAGTAATAGAGGAGTCTCTAGCGGTGAAGTAATGGAAGTTGTTAAAGATTGTCAAAACAAAAAAAAAGAAGAAAAGGAAAGAAAACAGAAAAAGAAAGGATAAACCAAGATTCAATAGCAAATTTCAAATGCTTTGTGGCTACTCTGCACCTGTCACAGAAGAAGATGTTCAGCTTAAAAATCAACTTAATTAATCAAGTCACTACCTGCATGATGTAATTACTTCTAATTCACAGATTAATCAATTTGACTTGCAAGCCACTACGTTAATGAACTAATTACATCATATTCAGAGTCAAAGATCAACGAAACGTTGATTGAGACTAGTGAGGAAAATAAATATGATTATCACTAACATGAAATCACTCAGGTCAATCTTTTGACAGTGATTTAAATGAATAAAGAATTTCCACGGATTTAACACTTCTTTTAAAATTGTGGGTGATATGCCCCAAACGTAGAAAGAATTTCATAGGTCCGTAATCCATTGATAAAGATTCAAGCTAAAATGGACCCCATAATCAAGAGATAAAAATTCTAGTAACTTTTATTCTTTGCTTTTAATGAAAATTGATAATTAATCGATATAAAATTACTTCATATATAAATAGATATTTTTATTATTTCATTAAATTTTTTTCTCGGAGAGATATATTTTAAAAACTGTTGGAATTCCAGAGAGGTTTGGGTGGACATAAAAACTTATACAATTGTATTTATTGTTTATTGTGTGAGAATTCACAAGTGATACAATGCAGTACACGGTAAATTATATTTGGAACAGACCTTCTAATATGCATTTCAACACACACACACACACACACATAGATGTATATATTTGTATATATACATATATATCTTTTACACTTTAACTTGTTTTAGTCATTAGACTGTGGCCATGCTCGGCCACCGCGTACAATATGTATATATATATATATATATATATATATATATATATACAGTTCAAGTTTACAGAAAACGGAAGACGAAGAAGGTGAAGGAACATCAAGCAAATGTATTTATCTAACGCTCGGGGAGAATGGGAAAGTCTTTGACGTTTCGAACCTACGCTGTTCGATACAGAGTATTAAGAAGTGCAAAAACGGAGAGATAATGAAAAAAGACAGAGAGAAAAATAATGTGTAGCGATTTATTATGTTTATTGCGTCACAATTCGCAAGTGATACGACGCAGCGCCCCACCACACACATATATTTATATATATATATATGTATGTATGTTTACATGTACACACACACACATATGGTAGATTACTTCCAAATAGACGCTGTCGACTTGAAGATGAAGGAATAGTGTAAAGGGGATTACAGTTAACAGAAGTTGTAAGGTTCCACACTAACTGACCGCACTGGACTGTAATTGAATTGTTGCATTAATGGTACACTAGACGAACTTCCAATGATGATGGAAACATGTTTTCGGAAATGAAAATACAAAACACATCAAATATAGCAATGTACAGCAATAGAATAACAATATATATATATATATATATATATATATATATATATATATATATATATATATATCGTGTGTTCCTGTGTTTATGTCTCTCAATTGTTTCAACTGTAATTCATCTTTGTATGATCTCTACAGTTTACACAGAGGTTATCAACAGAAAATATAAGCCTGAAGGGCAGCTGTCACGAAATATGACAGCAGGTCTCTGATCAAACAGTCAATATAGAATCACCTTTAACTTCATACAATTTCCGATATGACTGAGTTTTATCTTCAAAATTTGAGGTCAGTTGATCTGATGAAATATCATGGACATTTGAGGGTTTCTTTTTTAAATGTCATCGATATTATTTTTCTATCAGTATATTCTCATATTTTTCCTAGACATATTGTTTTATTCGGTCATCATTGTTAAACATGTTTACTCAATTATAAGTGCATAATATGATTTTAGCAAATATTTACTGTTTACATTTTTACTATGTTAATATTTAGTTCCATTCCTTTGACTTGTTTTCTAAATCTTAAAATCTTTTAAATTGTTTTCCTCTATTCCCACATGGTTATTATTTATACATTTACGTATTTTAATAATAAAGTTATACTTTCCGTTATCTATGTGAATATTGTTTCTTCCATATTTACATTTCATTATTTTCGTCTCTCTTGCCATTAGTATATTCACCTTTATTTATTGACAAACAAATTCGGTAATTTCAAGTTTTGAATACTCGTTAACTTGCTTTTTTCTCATAGGTATAGACGAGGGATGTACGTAGGTTGAAATCATTTCCAAACCAGAGATCATAATGATTACAATACACTATTAAAGTCACACAATTTTATGTTGTTGAACTGGTGACTGGATTGTTACATATTAAATATTATGTAGTAAAGAATAAAAAGTTTTGAATGGTACAATAATGCACTATAATACAAAAAATGGACTATATACATGTTGTAATTTAGTTATCCATAGTCCGATGATATTTCGGAATACAATTCCTTCTTCAGATATTCTTAGATGGAGTCGCTGCTATAATCGGTTTTCCAACGACTTTTTAAAAACTAAATTACAACAGGTATATTATCCATTTTTTGTATTATAGTGCATCGTTGTACCATTCAAAACTTTTTATTCTTTACAAACAATACACAATACTCTCCTCTTATGTAGTAGACTAATGATAGCGAGACGGAACATTGTTGCTTGTTTGATGATGATGGCGTTCATTCATCGATGTCATTGTTATTTGGTATGGACATCTAAAGATTGATGCAACTAGAGCCTCAGGCGTGGGAAAAAGAAAAGTGAACTTAATATTTAGCATAGAGTTGTTGTGGAAGTTTATTTTCAGGTCAACTTTGATATAGTAGATCTATTATCAAAGTTATTTCATTTAGCATTGTAATTATTTTCATAAATTTATCCAGATATAATTTATCTCCAAATAGATTATGCAACAGCTTCTTCCTTCCCACCGATGGTAAAATAAAATTTTAGAAGGAACTATGACGAGAGTTGATAGAAGAAAGTGACTTTCAATGTTTTGCTGGTTTTACTTCGATTAATATGAGTGGAAATGTAATCCATTGATTTCACGTGTACTATGGTATTGTTCGATGCCAGGCTAGCTGCCATTGGACACATCCATGAAAAAAAGTATTCCGCCGCTTATGGAGACCCTCATCAGTCATGAATGACCATGAGATTGCATCTAGGAAGTTACCCCCCGAGGCACAAGTCCCGGCAAGGTTGTTTGTGGAAGGTCAGCTGTTGCCTATGCATACCAGCCTCCCCTCTCCACGCCACCGATGTTATCCAAGGGAAAGGCAAAGGCCGATAAAACTTGGCACCAATGATGTCGCAAATCATTTCTACAGCTGAGTAAAATGCAGCAACGTGAAATAAAGTTTCTTGTTCAAGAACACAGCACGCAACCCGGTCCGAGAATCGAACTCACAACCTCACGATCGGAAGGTTGACGCTCTAACCACTGCGCCTTCGCAACCTCTTATACTCTTTACTCTTTTACTCTTTTACTTGTTTTAGTCATTTGACTGCGGCCATGCTGGAGCACCGCTTTTAGTCGAGCAACTCGACCCCAAGGCTTATCCTTTGTAAGCCTAATACTTATTCTATCGGACTCTTTTGCCGAACCGCTAAGTTACGGGGATGTAAACACACCACCATCGGTTGTCAAGCGATGTTAGGGGGACAAACACAGACACACAAACACACACACACACACACACACACATACACACACACACACACACACACACACATATATATATATATATATACATATATATATACGATGGGCTTCTTTCAGTTTCCGTCTACCAATCCACTCACAAGGCTTTGGTCGGCCCGAGGCTATAGTAGATGACACTTGACCAAGGTGCCATGCAGTGGGACTGAACCCGGAACCATGTTGTTAGTAAGCAAGCTACTTACCACACAGCCACTCCTCCATTAATAATACATATGATCACAGCGGCCAATGTAGCCTTCCTTTTAAGTCATTAGCGTTAGACATTTAAAGAAGACTTTGTCTACTATTTCTAGTTAGTCGCTGTTTCTTTGCTCGTAGATACTCCTTCGTTATCTCATGCGACACATGCCACAGCGATTGAGGCAATAGGCAAGAGTAACCAGCCGTACAGAAATAGCTTCTTCATCATGTTCATATGTGTATAGTACTAATGGATCTAGAGGATAATGACTTGTAGTTTACAAAGCAATGTGAAGAAATAAAAATAGAAATGTTTCATTTGAAGGTCAGGGATGGTGTGTTGCTGCAGTCAGGACTAATCAATGTAGATTAGAGGAAATCTATAGGATTAGAGATAACCTGAAGAACTATTATATTAGAGATGTACTTGCATAGCACATAACCAGATCTGAGATCGTGTGGTGAAACAAAAACAATTGCAGCGTGGAATATGTTTATAAGCCATCTAAAAGCACAAAAACCGTTAGATCCACTTCAACATTTAAATTTAATTTGCCACAATATTTTCTTCGGTTGTACATATATATCATGATCTGACTGTTACTTTCTGGGATGCAGCACGGAATTTTGTCAGTAAACAGGTCGCGGTCTCAAAGTGACGAAATCATTTTAGCAAATTAAATTTAAATTTTGAATTGAATCTAACGGATTTTGTGTGTTTTTAGATGGCTTGCAAACACCTTCCACATTGCAATTGTTATATTAGAGGCAAATTAATAATTTTGTTTTTTACATATATAACATAACGTTAAAAATCGTCAAAAGTAAATAAAAGACGAAGGACAAGCAAAGTATGCAACTAAATTCATTAAGTAACAGCTGTTTCTGCAATAAAATGCAGTGTTTGTGCATTATCATATACCTACTTCCAAGAAAGCTATATGGTGATGCAGAAAAGTTTAGATCAGACTGTACAGTATTTTTGTAGCAGAAACAGCTGTAAGCTAATACAGTTCATTGCATAATGTCTTGTTCTTTCGTCACTTAAATAATTTCACATTACGCTTTCTACTGAAGCATATGTATATTGAGTTTAAACATCAGGTTACTACTGAACAAGAATTTGATATGCCTAACCGAAAGTAATATATA
>NC_068992.1:41775455-41776327 GCF_001194135.2 Octopus bimaculoides
TGTGTGTGTGTGTGTGTGTGTGTGTGTGTGTGTGTGTGTGTGTGTGTGTGTATGTATGCATGTACGTATATATATATATGTATGAATGTAAATGACTGATAATTGATCGGACAAGCGTTAGTCCTCAAATTTAAAATAATCTCAGTTCGGTTATTATTTTATCATATGTGACTTCAGCTTGTGAGATAACGTAAACACAATATTTTGCTGATCTTTTTCCTGTTGTAGTTGTTGCTTTTGTGAATCTGATTGGTATTGAAGCTGTTGGTGTTGTTATTTTGGCTAGTTATGGAGAAACTTCAAATTTAAAACGCATTCCGAATTTATTCATCGATCATTATTGGACATAGTACATCTAAGTGAATGCTATAGTATGCATTCTTTCTTTTTTAACGACTTGCTGTTGTATATTGTAGTTGTACGTGTTCTATTACATAGCTAGTGGTTGGTGTAGAGATCGTGGGTTCGACTCCGACACTGGATGTTAAGATGTGTTCTTGAACAAAACAGTTCCTTTCAGGTTTCGTTCACGTAACAGCAGCAGTTCGGTAAAAGAACGGATACGATAAGTACTCCGCTTCAATCTGTTCGACTAAACTCTTCAAAAGCCTGCATGACCGTTGACTAATGACTGAAACGTGCAACAGAATAAAAACCTATGTGCTTGCGTTTGTGTGTATGTATGTAAGTATGTGGTGCTCCAGCATGACCGCAACTGCATAGCTGGAACGAGTAAAAGAGTAAATGATTAGTATATGTATATATGTATGTATATATAACTTATATATATATATATACATATATACATATAACTATATAGACATACATATATATACACAAACATGCATATTTATATATATATATATATATAT
>NC_068992.1:41776991-41779852 GCF_001194135.2 Octopus bimaculoides
TATATATATATATATATATATATATATATATATATGTATGTATGTATGTATATATGTATGTATGTATGTATGCATGCATGAATGCAGGTAGGTAGTTAGGTAGGTAGGTAGGTATATGTATATACACACTGACACGCGTTTACGGAAGGTCATTGCGCAATACCATTTTCCAGAAGTGTTAGATTCGTGCCGGTAGTGTCGTGTTATTCGTGATCTTAAATCAAATACTGACTAGGTTTTTATTAAGGAAGAAAATCTCATGATACGAGAATCAAAACAATACCACATGCTTGTATCTTCAGAAATTGAGAGCATTTAATGTATGTGTTTCCAGTTGTTACGTACGATATTTATTACGTAAAACCCTCCTCAGCAAACATTTCAAAATATATATAGACAAATGTGTATTTGTATATACGTGTGTATGTGTTTGTGAATGTTTGTGTGTGTATGCATGCTTTGAATTATTTGTAATTGCTAATAAACATCACCACAAGAGAAAAAAATATTTCCTGGTTAAGGAAATCTATGCATGAAATAAAATGAAATTTATCGATAATAATGTCGATTGGGAATTTAGTTTTCTCCCTTTACGGCTCATCCGGAGAAGGAAAATATACTATGGACATTACTGTCGAAAACATATTCGTCATTGTTTCCACCAAATTAATTCGTGGGTTTTAGCTTTGTGCCTCAGATTCCACTCCAAGACGAAGGCCCACTTATGGAAATCGTAGTGGTGGTATAAAGGATAGGGAAACGCCACATATTATTTCCGAACTTGACAAGTGTTTATTTACAATCCGTTCCTTTGGACTCGAGAAAATTATTCAGCAATGTAAAATTTACCTAGAAAAATAATAATAAAAACAAACAAACGAAACAAATGAAAGAATAACTTGGATCAGATATTCCTACACATGAAAATATAATAAATGGTTAAAAAGAAAGCGATATTACAATTATTTGATGAAATTCGGGTTGTAGCTATTGATTTCATCAATAAAATTTTTAACATGATTTACAGGTTACTAAAATGTAAACGAGAATTATCATTAATGGAAGATAAATTTGAACTTCAGATTAAGAATAGAGTACAATTAGGAAAGATCTTGCGTTTTGCAATTTTCTTCAACTCTGCTTACAGTAAATATTAC
The DNA here is from genome assembly GCF_001194135.2 of Octopus bimaculoides. Classification (NCBI taxonomy): domain Eukaryota; kingdom Metazoa; phylum Mollusca; class Cephalopoda; order Octopoda; family Octopodidae; genus Octopus; species Octopus bimaculoides. The sequence goes on from NC_068992.1 coordinate 41,778,149, forward strand.
TGAATCAAGAAGTGTCACTTTCTCAAGTACTATGGGAAAAGAAAAAAAAATCTTTGCACTTCCTTAATTGCAAGTGAATCTGTTATTTTTTTAATAAAATATAAATGTGAAAATTGTAAAGCAACGCTGTTTCTTGATTTCATAGAATTAGAATAATGAGCGATAGAGATTATTTATGTTATGAAACGGAAAACGTTTATTTATGTTGGATTTCATGCAATACTTATTGAGTCCTTTGTTCACATTGTGTTATATCAGAGTAAGAAGCATAATTAGATTAAGATCTCATGTTGGCATGTAAACACACACACGCGCGCGTGCGCGCATGGAGCAGTCAACAAAACTTGAAACGATCAGTCGAGAAACATCCCTCATTTTCTTCTGCATGAGACCACAGAAAAGGTATTCCTATAATTTTAAAACTAAATCCACTGTGAGTCTTTGTAGCATTTAAATATATTTCACTTGTTATTCACACACACACGTACACACACACAACACACAACTCACACATGCAGAACTCAATTGAGCGTTTGAATATATTCAAGGCTAAATCGACCTTAAGTTTTTAGAGGGTAATATATTAATGTACCAGAGAAGAGAAATATGTGTGTTGTCTTCACTTCGCTGTTTCCAGTAATCAACTGCACCACTAAATGTTTGGCTATGTGCCGATTTTGGAAATCTATTTTAAAGAAAGACGTAAATGCGACTAAGATATGTCATTTAAAGAATTTGGAAAAAAAAATTCTAGTTAGAGTCTCTTGAATTTAGATGTTCATGCGAAAACATGCTAATATACAAAATCTACGTTACATCGAATATAGCAGATGGAAGATACACAATACCGCATCATTGTGATTACGATTTTCACTTTATTTTTGTATTTTTGCGAAATACTCTCAGAATATCGTTTTCTTGAGAATTTCGATCAATGACTGATAGTGAACACATTATGACACTGAAATAACAGATATTAAGCATTTTAAATGTTACATGATGGTTAAATGATATTCACAATTGTCAATTCTCAAATAAGAGCGTGGGAAATATTGAGATTATGGCGGTAAGCAATAAGTTTTCTTTTGGTTGCTAACATACGTACATCCAAACAAGCACGCGTACATACATACATATACATGCGAGTGCATATGTGCGTATAAATATATGTGTGTGTGCGTGTTCGTATGTATATATATGTTTACATATGTATATGCATATATCTTTCCATATATATATTACTGTACATATGTTTATATACGTATAGAAATAGAGAGATACATATCCACCTCCATACATACACACATGCGCACAATGATATAACGACACATTTATTAACTGTCTTTCTCAAACTCTCTCTCTCTTCCTCTCTCTCACTCTTTCTCTCTCTTTGTATACGTGTTTGTGTGTGGGTGTGTTTGTTTTTAACTGCGTGATTGTCTGCATGTGTGTATAAATTTTGATGTGTATATGTATATTCTTTTATTCATTTACTTGTTTCAGTCACTTGACTGCAGCCATTCTGGAGCATCGCCTTCAGTCGAACAAATCGACGCCAGGACTTATTCTTTGTAATCTTAGTACTTATTCTATCGGTGACTTTTGCCAAACCGCTTAGTTACAGGAACGTAAAAACACTAACAGACACACACACACACACACACACACACACACACACACACACACATACATATATATATATAT
>NC_068992.1:41779889-41781214 GCF_001194135.2 Octopus bimaculoides
ATATACATATATGACAGGCTACTTTCAGTTTCCGTCTACCAAATCAACTCACAAGGTTTTGGTCGTCCCGAGGCTATAGTAGAAGATAACTGACCAAGGAGTCACGCAGTGGGACTGAACCCGGAGCCATGTGGTTGGGAAGCAAGCTCCTTACATCACAGCCACTCCTGCGCCTATGCATATCTTTCTCTACATATGTATTACTTTTATGTTACGACGCATTGAAACAGACATAATTTCTTTATAACTAATGATTAAACAAGCCATTCGTTCTTATATAACCACCTTTATACAAAGGAAAACTAGGAAGTATTTCATTTATATTTCATGTCGGAATATTATTTAGACAATATATAACATTGTGGAAAGCCTCCTCACATAAATCTTTCAAAAGCCATGTTACTAAACTTTGCAACATATGCTGGCACTAACAATGTTTGTAATCCGTAAACTGTAGTCGCTCCCTAATGGATCTCGATGTAATAATCGATTAGCATCATCATTGTCTATTAAGTGATAATCAATAATTTCACGACTAAAGAATTCCTTTTATCTTTTCAGCGTTAATTGAATAATATAAATCTTATGACTATCTCATTTAATTTGTAGATTGTAGCAATTATACGCATCTTAATTTGGAGTGAATACTTTAAAACTTAAACGGTTCTCTACAGTGTAATGTTTACTACGCTTGCATATCACTTACTTTTAATCATCCTAGAGGATATGTAAATTCTAAACGAAGAATTCCAGCTAAATAATTATTGCAATAATTATTTAACGATTTCCATATTGTAGTGAGACATTGCTTGGAATGGTAGCTTCAATGAAGAATATTAAGCAACGATTTTCTTAGATCAATGGGAAATATTGAAGACATTGAAACGAGAGTTCTAGCGCAAATGACAATTTCCAGTGAGGTGTAAACTAATTGTGGCGAAGAATATTGTTTTTGTATATTCATGTATTCAGTTAGAATCCTAAAAGTATTTATTTACAAAAGTTTTAACAAGTTTTAATGGGATAAACACTAAATAATGTCGTGCGAAATTAATATACGTTGATCAATCAGAATAATTGAGAAAGTTATATAATTTCATTTCTTTTTCGATTATGACAAGTCAGCGATCATTCAGTCTTGAGGAAATGGTAGCCTTATTCCTCTTGGATCGTACTATGCCTTCTTAAACAACGTTGCTTACATTGGACGTGAGTTGAACGTGAGGTAGTACACACGTAGACAGACACACAGACAGGCAGAGACATACATACATACATACATACATACATACATACATACATACATATATATATATATATATATA
>NC_068992.1:41781297-41782961 GCF_001194135.2 Octopus bimaculoides
GCATGTATACACATTTGCATATTGTAGATTACTTCCGAATAGACGCTGTCGATTTGAAGATGAAGGAATAGTGTAAAGTGGATAACGGTTAAGCTAGCGAAAGTTGAAAGGTTCCACACTAAGTGCTCCCATTGGACTGTAATTGCTTTGTTGTATTAATACACACATACACACACACATGTGTGTGTTGCCCATATATATATATATATATATATATATATACTTAAGACTTAGTTGTGATCTGAACATAACTGCTTCTGACACAGAGAATCGGGAGCCCTTTTGGGCATTCTATTTTCCTTGCTGGAACGGTTCCCAACCCATGGGCAAAGACGATGGGGGTGATGTTTTCAAAGAGCTGGCATGTGTAACCTGATCATCTCTGCCGATCAAATTCCCAACCCATGCGCTCCCGTCGTGGCGCTGATTCTGCCCAAATTTGACGTTGATGTTACTTAGTTTGGTTTGAAATCGAGAACTTGATTAGCTTAATAATCCTAACTTAATCTCGGGCAAAGCCGGGTTTAAATGTTAGTAATATATATATATATATATGTCCGTGCGTGTGTATATATGCGTGTGTGTGTGTGCGTGTGTGAGTGTGTGTGTGTGTGTGTGTGTGTGTGTGTGTGTGTGTGTGTGTGTGTGTGTGTGTGTGTGTGTGTGTGTGTGTGCATGTGTGTGTGTTTGTGTTTTTTGTGTACCACTTGGTATAGCCGAAATATACTTCTATATTTCAGAAGTACTTCTGTCATTTTTCATGAAAGTTTATTGAGTTTCTTTGTTGTTGCTTCTGTTTTAACATTATTTATATTTTCCTGCTCTCATAAGTTCATATTTTCCAGCGTTCGTGCTATAGGCAGCGTCATTTTATGTATTTGTCTCACTGTGTCCTTCATCATCGCTCACTTATACCAAAGCAGCGGTTTACTGTGATTCCATCAAATTGAACAATATTATCGAAATAGCATCGAAATAGTTATAAGGTCTAGTAAAAAATTGATGAGGGTTAAGCATTTTCCTGTCCTTTAAATATGCTTTTTTTTCCTCTCCGATCCGCATGCACCGTCACCGTCGTAACATACAACATTTTAGTATTATATATATTTAAGAAGTGAATACATACACTTACATACAAACACACACACACCCACACCCATGCACAAACACAGATGTATATATGCAAACACACATATAACTATGAATGTGTATGTGTAGGAGTATATATATATATATAAATATATATATATATATGTATAAACGCACAGACAGGAGAAAGAGAGAGGGAAGGACAGAAAGTGAAGAGAGGGAGAGAGAGAATGATAGAGATAGAAGGGAGAAAAAGCAGTGGTTTGAACTTCTTATTCTTTACATTCATTTATCAGAAGATGTGTTTGTTTGTACATGATACTCTTATGAAGGTCATCAACGAATTGCATCTAGAGGGTGGCGTCATGTGTTAATGTATACTGAGATATATGCAAATAATAGAATTTCGAACTTGATGGAATACTACGTCGTGGCTTTCCCTCAATTATATATGATATATAATATACATACATACATACATACATACATACATACAAGCATATATACATATATATATACATATAATAACAGTAATATTAATAATATATGTGTATATATATATATATATATATATA
>NC_068992.1:41784157-41787646 GCF_001194135.2 Octopus bimaculoides
ATATATATGTATATATATATATATATATATACATGTACACAAACGAAAACGCCCATACTCACACTTGCACACATACATGTCCTTTATGGTTTTTTAGCGTTCAAAGGAGAACTTATTTTTTCCCTTTGCGACTTGTCTGCATATAATAGACATACCTATTATCAAATATACGTTACCAGAAACATCTGAGGAAAACTGAAGTCCAATTAACGAGTATTAGATTTCCATGAAAAAAAAAACAATCGCTGAAAGTGAATATTGAAACCTGTTACAGTAAATGGTAATGAGGGGAAAAAATATATTTATTTCTAATTTTATTTGGACGATTTCGCTGCAATTAGCGTCTTGGTTTTAAACGTATAACTAGTTATCTCCACTGGAAGTTATTGAAAGCTAATTACCTGAACGTGGCATGGATATGAAACATATGGGTAATTGGAAATATAATTAAATCAGGAAGATGATTACATAAATAGATTACTATTGTATAGATTAGTAAAACGTGAGTTAAACTAATGACGCATAGATTATATATATCACTGAGGGCTAGTGCAATGATCATTCAACTTATGCTACAGATAACAACCAAATTGACTGCATTTTATATAATATTCACTTCAAGGAAAGCGAAGAAAATATTGATTGATGATTTTCTGGTTAAAAATATTTCTTTTTACTTTGCAACAGATAGGTTTTATTTGATCACAAGTCAGATCGACAAGGTCTGACCAGGACCGAAACTGCATTAAAGATATATTGTAACAGCTTACATTTCGCGATGACAGTCTTCAGACAGGCAAACAATTTCGAAAGCGAAGATAAATGATTAACTAATTCGACTGTTTACACTGTAGTTAAATGTTGCTTTTGTTTTGCCACATGCTGGCCCTTGCCAAAGTGACTAATGATCAAAATTATAAACGGTATATTTGATTCTTCTTTCGTTGTTGTTTGGAGTAGTACACAGGCTGCAAGTGTACTTTTTAAGTCGTTGGATCAAAGTAATTAAGTGGGACTAGGCTGCTATTTCTAGCGATCACACAGAACAATATTGGAATGGTAGCACTAAAATCAAAGTTGGATGAGTGATGTCGATACTTTAATGAATATTGGGTGCTTGACATTCTTCAGGTCTAACGACAACTTATTCAGTTCAGGGTGGAAGCGTGGCTTACACAGAAAGTGAAAAAGAATAATCGAATCCAGCAGAACAAATTCATCTTGGATTCGGCGAGACTTGAACTAAGAGGAAAAACAAATGCAAAAAAAAAAAACATTCATTAGAGTAATCTATCAACTCTAAAATTCATTTCTTACAAAAAAAAAAAAAATATCAACGCTTTTACCAGTGAATATGAATCATGTTTCTTCTAAAGGAAAGCGTTAGCTCCCGAATATTAGTGTTTCTGACACCCTGTTGATATAACATTACAGTAATATGTTATATCGATTTCAAAGATTGGAAAAAGACCAATAATTTCGCGAGACGTAGTAAGTCGTTTACATCGACACCTCTGTCCAACTGGGGGACATGTATTATCGAGGTCGAAATGATGAAACGCAAAGCTGACCGCGATGGAATTTTAACTCAGAACGTAAAGAGCGACGAAATGCTGGTAAGCACACTTCCCAGTGTGCTAACGATTCCGTCGGCCCGCCCCTTTTTTTGTTGACATAATAAAGGTTTCAGTTTTTGAGACAAGGCCAGCAATATCGGTGGCAGGAACAAGACGATTGCATGCAGCCAAGTGCACAATTATTACTTATGTTATCGTCCCGTAAAGATGAATATCTATAACGACCTCAGCGGAATTTTAACTCAGAGCTTAAAGAGGGACAAAATGCAGCCGAACAATTTGCACAGTGTGCTAAGTATTCCGCCAGTTCGCCGCCTTAGAATACATTATATTGATATGTAATTAGAGACAGCTGAAAGAATTTAAATTGATAACACCATTGATGTTTTTTTTCTTTGTTAGAAGATCCACATTAACAGAGCTGCTACATGCCAAATTCAACCTCGTCGGAGTTACAACTTTGAGCGTAAAGACAGATGAAATGCAGCCGAACAATTTGACCAGTGTGCTAACCATTCCATCAGATCGCCGCCCGCAAATACGAATTTTTATATTTCCTATTTTTCATATATAATTACAGCTTCGTTATCCAGAGTAGTTTTACTTTTTAAGAGGACAGTGTACGATTTCATTTTGCATTTGTTTGTTATATTTCGAAGACTTGCTAGAAGGTACAGGCAATTTCACTGTCATTTCAATGTTTTAGATCTCAATAATTGGCACACTCTTCACCTACTTCATTTTCCATAGCCGAGCTATTTCGTACTTAAGAGAGTTGTAGTCATCAATCATTCTGACTTTCTTCTTGAATAGGTCAAAGGGCATGCCTCATCAGATATAGAGCATATGCGGTGCATCTTGTCCACCACCACTAGGTCCGGTTTGTTATGCTGTAGCACCTAATCCGTCTGAATTGGGAAATCTCAGACGATTTTGCTAGTCTCCGACTCCACCACTCTCTGCGGTTTTTGCTCATACCACGTCTTGCCTCTCTCTAGCCCCCACTTTTCGCACTTCCTATGTAGCCCTTTCGCTATCTGATCGTGCCAACACAACTTATATTGGTTTCGGGCAAATTTTGGGCATTCGTTCGTGATATGGGCAATGGTTTGATCCACTCTATTTCAGATACCACACAGCGGAGAACTTGCTCATTCCCGAGGTTGACTCTCCACTTCGTAGGTAAAGCTTGGTCTTACGCTTCCAGTATAGTGCTCTCAGTCCATTTTCTTAATGTTACTTTCATCAGTCAATCCCACCTATTTTTTTCCGCAATTCTGTTGTGGTTGCGTGGAATTGATTGTGTAATTATTATAATCATCATCATCATTATCATCATAAACATGTTCATAATCATGATCATGATCATCACCATTATTAGTGACAATGATAGTTGTCATCATAATCACCATTATAAGTGGGAATGATAGCTGTGACTTCCCTGTGATTGGAAAAAGATGTCTGTCGATTGCAGGATATAATTCTTTCATTGTTCTGTTTCTTCATCATTGTCTCACTCGTGACTTCATATCTTAACTCTAGTTACATTTACGCAGACATCACGAATAGATGCAGTTTCTTTTATTTTTATCTTTTTCTTTAAGTCTTTTCCTTGAAACATACATCGAAACCGACAGGACTGATCATCGTCATTATTATTATTATCATTATTATTTTATGTTTGACTTTTGTTTTGCATTTGTACAAGTTGGATCCAAGTCTCACCCAGAGACCTCAAGAGACAACAAGTTAGAAGTTCATGTAGGTGTTATTCCTAGGGTACCATATATTTGTATTTGTACAGTTTTGTTCAAGTGAATGTTTAAGAAACCATAAGAAAATTATGTGTTTGTTTTAAAATTTGAGATCACATAGACAGTATTTTACGTAGGATATGGGCAGTTCCCATGAG
>NC_068992.1:41789512-41793567 GCF_001194135.2 Octopus bimaculoides
TTATACCTAAGGCACTTAATATGATAGGAATTGTTTCTGTTTTTAGATTCCACATTCGAGTTACCTCTATATCCAGGTCTTTGCATTTTGGAAGATTCTCCATTTCTTTTAGGGAAACGTTGTCATCTGCTGGTATTGATACATCAATTAAAAATCATTTTGTCCTTCATGATCTTTGACAACTATATCTGGTCTATTGGCCTTAATTTCTCTATCTGTGTGTATTGGCATATCCCAGAGTATGTTTGCTTTCTCGTTTTCTGTGACCTTTTCTGGCGTGTGTTTATACCATCTTTTTTCTGTTGTTATTCCATAGTGTTGGCATAGCTTCCAGTGTATATATGCCCCAGCTCTGTTTTGTCTGTGAATATATTCCTTCTTAACCAGGACTGGGCAACCATAGATAATATGATTTATTGTCTCTTGTCTATCGCCACATATTCTACAGTTACTTGTTATGTTTCTTTTCATTATATGTTTTTGGTAATTTCTGGTGGGCAGTCTTTGGTCTTGTGCAGAAATTAAAAATCCTTCAGTCTCTGCTTTGAGTCCTGAGCTTCTCAACCATTGCTGGGATTTTTCTATGTCTATTTGTTTTTACCATGTAGCCCAGTATTTACCATGTAGGTGCTTTTCTTGCCATCGTTTTATCATGGTCCGTTGCTGTTCTAGTTTTAGTTTGGATTTCATTTGTTTTATAGCTTTTGTTGTTTCTTCTTCTTCTTCTTCTTCTTCTTCTTCTTCTTCTTCTTCTTCTTCTTCTTCTTCTTCTTCTTCTTCTTCTTCTTCTTCTTCTTCTTCTTCTCAATCTTCTTCTTCTTCTCAATCTTCTTCTTCTTCTTCGTATTTGTTAGGTAGTATGATTTCTTGTTTGTATTTGTCAGCTTCCTTAAATACTGAAAACAGTTTTTTGTTTTGCTCGTGTTTTGTGGCTATTTGTATTAGTTTTTCTTGCTTCTGAAGTAGGTATTTTTGCAGTCCTGTGGTGGTTATTTCATAATAGTTTTCCAAAGACCCCTACCACCTTCTGTACGTTATATATATAGCCTTTCTATGTCAGATTTTGGGTGGTGCATCCTAGATCCTGTCATTATTTTTCTTGTTTTCCTGTCTATTTCAGATAGTTCGTTTAGTGTCCAGTTAAGGATAGTGTAGCTGTAACTTATAACTGGGATGGCTAAAGTGTTAATACCTATTATCTTCTTTTTAGCATTGAGCTCTGTTTTTAGTATTGATCTAACGCGTCTCTTTCTTTACTTTTTCTTTCATTTGTGTATGTTGTACCCTATCTAGTTCATTGATTCCTGAATATTTGTATGGCTGGCTTTCGTCTAATTCTTTTATTTCATTGGCTTTATCTAATGTGATGTTGCTACTCTTAACTAGTATTCATCTTTTCAGGGTTGCTTTGGCACATTTTTCTAATCCGAATTTCATATCCATTTCCTTGGTAAATCCATGTACTGTCTGTAGTAGTGTTTCCAGCTCTTTATCATTTCTAGCGTATAATTTTAGGTCATCCATATATAAAAGGTGGCTGACTGTTTTGCCGTAACATTTGTATCCGCATCCAGTTCTATTTAGCAATTCAGTTAAAGATGTGAGTGCTAGGCGGAACAGGAGTGGAGAGAGTGTGTGTCGCCCTATTATTATTATTATTATTATTATTATTATTATTATTATTATTACATCTCTCAGGAGATGTTAACGAGTTTATCAAGAAACTATTACTCGGAGATCAGAATAACTTTAACCTGATATGGAGATAAAAGGCACCAAAACTTTGAATACAGAAACAGGCGCTGAAAAGCATTTGTACAAGAAAAGAGGGAACTGTCAAAGAAACTTAGAAGGATTGCATAAGAGAAACAAATGTCTTGGGATTTTAACTAATTGGCAGCATGTTACTAGGTAAGTATGTTCGCAAATCCAACTCTCCTATTATATATGCACATTGTATCCGTTGACAGACAAAAGACGCAGATTCTGGAGGTGTCCTTAATAGAACTAAAACCGATGGATGTGCCATTCATTTTCTTCACAAAATTAGAAAGGTTTTCGTTCATTATTGACAATAGGTGGCACTCCGTCGGTTACGACGACGAAGGTTCCTTGTTGATCCGATCAACGGAAAACTTGCTCGTGAAATTACCGTGCAAGTGGCCGAACACTCCACAGACACGTGTACTCTTAACGACGTTCTCGGGGAGATTCAGCGTGATACAGAGTGTGACACAGCTGGCCCTTGGAAATGCAGGTACAACAGATACAGGAAGAAAGAGTGAGAGAACGTTGTGGTGAAAGAGTATAACAGGGTTCGCCACCACCCCCTGCCGGAGCCTCTTGGATCTTTAGGTGATTTCGCCCAATAAACACTCAGAACGCACGGTCTGGGAATCGAAACCGCGATCCTACGACTGCGAATCCGCTGCCCTAACAACTGTGTCAAAGCGCCTCCACATTATTGACAACAGATAAACTGTGTCTGTAACTAAGTTAATTAATGAGTTATAATGATTTTAAAAAATCATATAATATAGACATATAACTTCTGTGTGTGTGATTGTTTGTGTGCGTCTGTTCGTGCGTGTGTGTACATATGCATGTATTTGCGTGTTTTTTTTCTGACTTATCCACACCGCTTGTCAACGAGCACTGGTTTGTTTATGTCCCACAGCTTGACGCTTCGTCATGAAAGGCAACTAGAGCTTGTATCAATTCGTTCGATCAAAATATTAAAGGTGTCGCAGTCCAGTGATTGTAACCATTACAAGAATTTGTCTACCTGTCACTTTTCGAACATGACCTATTTTAGTTCAACCGATTGTTTTGCTCTCCCGGTGAAACATATCACCTAGTACCATAGGAATCCATTATTGATACAACAGAAACATATCTAACGCAAAAATAATAACTGTAACAAGAATAATCAATAGAAAAGTGTAATTCGATACTAGAATCTATTTTCGCAAAGGACAACGATCAAAGTCCATTTCTTTGTTAAGAGTGTTAGAGCATGTATTTAATATATTTATTATATTTATTATATTTATTATTTACTCAAACGTCTATTGTTTTGGTTTACGCCTTCGAAGCATTCACATTCAATCAATTGAGAATTGTGTAGTGACTGACATCACAAACAGCGTTACTGTCTTCCTTAACATTGCACTTATTTTCGGTCATATGTTCTACTCTCGAATTCCGCCTCCTCATCTATCTTATCATTATCATCATCACCACCACCACCACCACCACCACCATCGGAGCTGCCGCCGCCGCCACCAACGCCGCCTCCACCATCACTACGACGACGACGACGACGACGAGGAAGACGACGACGACGACGAGCACCAACACCACCACGTGACTGTATTCATCGTTACTGTCATGATCAACGACATGATTACTGACGTCATTATGATCATCTTCGTGATCGTAATCTTCATCATGTCCTCGTCGCCATCATCATCGTCAATGTTTGATCGACATCTTTACTCTCATCATCATCATCATCATCATCAGCATCAGCATCATCGACAACAACAGCAACAACAACAACTGCATCACGATCAACAAATGGTGGAATGAGAAAAAGGAGAATACACAAACTTAAGTTGGAATATTCAAATGAAATCGAATGGGAAAAGAGGATAAAGGAAAGAAAACCAAGAAAGGAAAGAAGAGTCACGCGCCCCTTGTTTTTCGAAGTCAGAAATAAATGAATGGTGTTCAAATCAGAATTACTATAACAGATGTAAAATAACTCAAGGGTGCTGGTACCTAAACGTTTAAGGTGCATCCTTAACCCGGAGGTGGTTTCCTCCGGTTTGATGAAATAAATTTGTACGAAGGCGCAGCAGTGGCTTTGTGGTTAGTAGGTTGCTTACCAACTACATGGTTCCGGGATCAATCCCACTACGTGGGACCTTGGGCAAGAGTCTTCTACTATTACCTCGGGTCGCCCAAAGCATTATGAGTTGATATAGTAGACGGAACCTGAAATAAGCCCATCGTATATATATATATATATATATATATATATATATATATAT
>NC_068992.1:41793726-41799408 GCF_001194135.2 Octopus bimaculoides
TGTGTGTGTGTGTGTGTGTGTGTGTGTGTGTTTGTGTGTGTGTATATGTTTGTGTGTCCGTGCTTGCCCACCCCCACTTCACTTGTCAACCGATGCTGGTGTGTCTACGTCCCCGTAACTTGGCGGCTCGGCCAAAGAGACCGATAGAATAAGTACTAGGCTTACAAAGAATAAGTCTTGGGGTCGACCTTCTCGACTAAAGCGGTCCTCCAGCATGCCTGCACTTAAATAACTGAAACAAGCGCAAGAATGAAAGAATATGTTTACATTCATTTAAAAAATTCGGATGTGGGTTAAGTCAGTGTTTGGAGCTAAAAATAAATTGTGATCATTCGACTACGTATACTCTGTATCTCTTTGATCCATTTACATTCGGCGTGGGTCACTCCACCATGCTCTGCTTGATTGTCTGAAGTGTGCAATTGGTCTTCAGATCCCATATATGGCTACCTAACTTTGTAGCTTTATTTTTATCATTTTATCATAGAGAAGTTTGGTTTTTTAAAAATACATCGCATAAGCAAAGGCAAATTTTCTGTCAGAAGCACTGCTGTGATTTTGGCGTTATAAATCGCTGATCAAGTATGTCAGTTTATCAAGAATTCCATGTTTCTAATCGAGCAGACAAGCCTCAGGTCCTTAACAGTTTCAAAGGAGTAAGCTCTTATTTGTGGCCTGCGATTGATAATGTCTTCCATACTTGAGCAGCAGTCGTATGAAATTTTCAGTGGAAGTCTTGTAAAAACTTCGTATTTATGGCTAAGTGGGAAACGGCTATCTACTCAGGTGAAGAATTTTTAGTTTTAACCTTTAAAGACAAAGTTGGTGTGATGGCGAATGACATTATTTTCCTTGCAACTTAGTGGTTCAGCAAGTTATAACGAAAGAAGTACCACTTTTAAAAAGAATGTAGAGTCAATTAGTTTGACTAAAATTCTTGAAGGTTTTACCTCAGCATGGACGTAGTCTAATGACTAAGACAAGTAAAAGATATCTTGTTTTCTTAGGATATATCTGTTAGGTCTGGACATCATAATAGCAGAGGATTGCTTGGAAGAAGAGAGATTAGGTATCCTGACGCCGATATTTCCTGTAAGGTTTTGAAACACTATATTGGGTGACAGGACCGCTTTTATGTATATGTGATTTTCTCATTTGGTTTATGACAGGGTTTATAAAAACACGAGTTTAAGTCAAGAAAGACATTTGATAAATCAACTTTAGAGAGATTAGTGGTTGCAGTAATTTTTTTGCCTAATTGGCAACAAGTATGTCTATCATAGTCATGCGATATACCCAACATATCGTCACCATTTGGATGGGAACATAGGTTTCAGCGTATCTAATATATGAGAACCTGCAAGATCACAGATGTCAGCACTGTCATACGATCCCTTCAATACATCAAACAATTATGCTTTAGGTTTCTTAACTCGTGCCGAGCCCATGCTTATTAGAAGGGTTTTTCGCTCGGGCATGATAAATTCCAGGTTTATATGGTCAATATTGACATAGCTTTTTGGCAAAATCATTCACCTTATCTTGCAATGATTTCGATATCGAATGATGTAAATCTGCTTGCTTTCAATTATTAGACCAATTCGCCGTCTCCTGTAGTTTAATAGTTTCCCTAACTTGTAATATGTCATAGTAATTTTCTGTCTGTTTTTTTTTTTTTTTTGCTACTAAAACTGTTTTGCTTCTCGAGGGGTTTAAAAGTCTACTGGTGGGCTTATTGCTAAAATTAGGTTTGTGATCTTTTGTGACTTCGCTTTTACTATTTATTTCTTCGTTTCGTTTTTTTCTCTTGTTCCAACTTTTGCGTCATCTCCTTCTCGTCTTTCCCCAAGCTTTCTCATAGCGTCCTTTCTCATTTTTATTTCAAATAGACCAACCATGTGAGCATGAAATCTACCGATATACTGAGTTTCCACAGCATATAATTCATAGAAGATTGTATTTCAATAATGTGTATAATGAATGGTATTTAAGTGTTGCTACGTAGAGTACTTATTTGTTGATCCTACTAATAACGGAACAGTCATTACACGCACACATACACGTATGTATGAATATATTTGGTTCTACGCGTGTGTGTGTGTGTGTGTGTGTGTGTGTGTGTGTGTGTGAGTATGTGTGTGCTATTTAGAAGTTAAAAAGCAAAATACGTAGCAGATGCAGGAGACATCTGTAGTACACTTTGATGCCTCTTGGGGTATTACAATAAAAGTGTCCTTTAACAGATACTAAACTTCCTCACATACTTTTTCCCATAATGCAATCAATTCTATCACCTGCAATTATTGATAATTCACTGGCAGCTGTCATTTTAAATATATACCAGTCGGTAGTGATTAGAAACCATTCACAAACTTGATACATATTTGAACATAAGGAGAATTTCAAATGAAACTCAGAAAAAAAATGTAGACTTACATTTCCAGAAGGCAGATACTTAAGTGGCTAACGGAAAATTGATCATGCTCTTAAAAACATAAACTTACTGAAATCTTCAACAATATGTCAAAATGCAATGGAGAAATATTCTTTTCAATTATATTTTCTCATCTCCTTTTGTGTTTTCCGTAATATTTTCACTTTAATATATTTTCTGTATAGAAATCAAATGACATCGTCGAATGTTACATTTTCTAGAATAGCTTCAAGTAAGTTTGAAATAGTTGTACGTAATATTTAGACATACACTCAAACATATACGTATACACCCACATATATATATACAAGTTTATCTACATAAGTACATTTATGTACATAGAGACGCATATTCCGGCTAATACAAACATACATGTAAATTTTTATATGTATGTATATATAAAGAGCTACACGTATTTAGGTTTCTGTGAGTATTTACGTTTCTTTCTGCATATATGTGTATACATATACATATATGTGTATGTATGCTAATATCCATACGCTTGTACTGTAACCCCTCGACTATCGCGGGTGTGTTACGTTCCAAAACCTCCCACAGAAATAACTAAAATCTAAAAATTATAAATACAAATCGACCGCAGAAACCCGCGATATACTGAGAAATCCGCGAAATACTGAGAAATCTGCGATATAAATGTACATGCCAGAAAAATCCACTATATACTAAGTGAGCGATAGGTGAGCCGCGATATGGCGAGAGATTACTGCATATGTCTGTCAGTCTATTCATCTGCCTATACATATATGTACATACATATTTATGTACTTATGCATACATACAAAAATTCCTCATACATACGTACTTGCACACATACATATATACATACATACATACAAAATCCAATCCATCACTGGAACTGTAAAAATCTGTAAATCTTTCCAGATTGTTTTCATTTAAGTATATATGAACATGCATAGATATGTAAGTATATGCATGAGAAAACATACAAGACCAAAGACATACAAAACTGCACATATACACGCATACATACATACATACATACATACATACATACGTAAGTATGTATACATACATGTATACATACATGTATACATACATGTATACATGTGGTGGTTGTCTACTCCTTAAACAGAGTTTGACCACCTCCTGCACCTACACCTTAGCCCTTTCATGGCGTCTGATGTGGCTTTTTAAACCAGACAGTGTTTTGAAAAAACACCCACACAGATTGCACCTCTGATTTGCACTACCAATACCTGCAAGTAAGTTCTGCTCATTGTGGATCCTAACATGTCTTTTAAGACCCCCATTGGATTTGCAAACCCTCTGGCACACACCACATTCAAACGTGTGCACAGACATATAATCAGAATAGCTGGGTGAGGTTTGTTTTCCATGGGTTCGCAGGTGAGATTTGAGGCCAGCCAAGGACAGACATGGTCTGTCACAGACTGTGCACACAAAAAGGTCCTTGTCATTCACCTTCTCAGTCTTCACCTTTTTCCTTAAATGTCTCTTGAGCCCTGCTTGCATCATCCTGGCCTCTTCAAATGCTTTCACTCCACTCCACACCCTTGTTCGCCATCCATCTCGATCTGAAGCGAGGACTTCAATATCTTTTGGAGCCATTTATACATACATGTATACATACATGTATACATACAAAACACACTGTTTATGTTGTTGAAATTCTAATGAAGGAACATTGAATCTAGGTTAGAAACCGGCTATTTCTCTATTGGCAAGAAATTTTGAAATACAACTGAATGATGACATACATACAAACATACATACATGGATATACACACATACATACAAACATACATACATACATACATACATACATACATGCATGCATGCATACATACATACTACATATATACATACATACTACATACATACATACATACATACATACATACATACATACATACATACATACATCTGTTGATTCAGTACAGGCGATATATTACAGGACAGTATAGATTTTGTGTATTCTTTAATACATTACAGCTGAAAGGCCTCGACTTTCTGCATTCAGAATTTTTAGTTTTCAATCATCAGCTGGTAAAACCGAACGGGCTTTTATTTGAAATATCCTTTGTCTGAATAATTTTGGAAATATGAAATGAAAATCTAAAGTAAACACTTATCATGGCACTACTTTGTGTCATTTTATAGATATGTATGTGTGTATGTGTATATATGTGTTTAAACAGCTTTCTAGTGTTTTTACAGAAGACGTGTATTGGGATCCCAGAGGGCAGCCTTCGAATTTTTCTTTCCAAACACAATATTCCGCTCGTAATATTAATGGCATTTCTACTTGGAGTTCAACCGTTAGAAATGCTTAGTCATAAATAAAGCCCTATATGTACAAATATATATATATATATATGTGTGTAAGTATGCATACATATATATAAATATAAATATATATATATATATATATATATGTATGTATGTATACATAATGTATAAATAGTGAGAGAGAGAGAGATTCATGTATAATTGTAAACTTATACACAAGCGCAAATACATATATATTATATGCTGTGTACGGGGATTATTAAAATAAATTTGCTATTGCAAACCCGGGCACGGGCTGTTGTTCTTTATGTGATTTAGAAAATGGGCATTTATGACAAAAAATAATGCTTTGCTCTAGAGAAAGCGTACGTCAATGCCATTACAGTGAGCATATGCGAATATCCCTGACTTATATTGAGGAAGTAACAGAGGGCCACATTTAAAGCAGCTTGATGAACACGAATTATAGCATGGAAAGTGCATCAGAATAAACTTAAGCAAAAAGAAAATGTATGAAAGTGTGCGTAAGCTCACATACACATATGCGCAGGGTCACATATTCCTATGCGAATGCTTACATGAATGCACACATGCACAAAATGCCAGCACACACGATTACACACTCCTCTACACAACTTGAACACACATACAAACAAATAGACACATACACTTATACTTTCACACACACACAAGTGTGTGAAAGTGTATGTGTGTGTATCTGCTTGTTAGTATTTATGTGCGTACGAGTGTATATTCAATGTGTGTGCATATATATATGCACATTGAATATACACTCGTACGCAAACAAACATTAACACAGATACATATGTGGTATATGCGCATGTGTATATATATACGTATGTATATACATAGCTATATATCTCTACATGTATACATATACCTATATATGAATATATATATATATATATATATATATATATATATATATATATATA
>NC_068992.1:41799717-41801012 GCF_001194135.2 Octopus bimaculoides
ATATATATATATATATATATATATATATATATATATATACACACACGAATTTTGAAATAAAGCAAAAGATAAAGATGTAGATAAATAAGCAGATACAGAGAGTGGGGAGTGAGAGGATGTCAGAAAAACGCATGTCTGTAGGCGTTTCTGTGCCTCTCACCATGTGTATGTGAGTGTGAGTACGTGTGCGTACGTGTGTGTTATTGTGTTTCTTCTTTCATGTTGTGTGCCGGTAATAGGTTATCAACAGACCTACTTATTCCACTGATGTAACTATTCCTCATGCACGTACAACGAGAATTCAACCTTTTGTTATTTTAAACAAGTAACGGCCATTGTTTACATCGTATATCATATACCTCATGTTATAGCTGAATATACTACCTTTTGAAAACAGGCACTATTATTATTATTATCATCATTATTATTATTATTATTATTATTATTATTATTATTATTAATATTATTATTATTATCATTATCCTTATTAATATCATTATTATTATCATTATTATTATTATATTCATTATTGTTATTATCATTATCATCATCGCCGTCATCGTCATCATCATGTATTGTTGTTGTTATTGTATATTTAAATATTATATGTTGCTTCTCAGATATCCGTATTATACAAGCCTTCCTCAATGGCCCTGATATTCTTCAGGAAGTTGCTTTCATTATTTCCCTCAGCTCATACTTGAAACAGAATACGGTCTTTCAGCAATGCTAATGACATAATGTATTTAAACGTGCAGCTTATCTTTTACTATTATCTTTGAATCCCTTACCATTCTTTGAATGACACATGTGGGATTCTGTTTAGTAAAAGATTTTTTATTCCATATTGTTTTCAAACGGCTGATGATTTTGGTTAAACTATCATAGCCTCGACTTATTTTATGAGATTATTTCATGCAGTTTACATTGCGTTCTTATTTAGGCACAAACCAGCATTTTTATGGAAAGGGAGCAATTCGATTTCATCGACTCCCAACTTGACTGGTCCTATATTTCATTGACCTTGAAAAGATGAAAGCACCTTTTTTCCACATCAGCATTTGAGCTCCGAATGTAAGGAGTCGAAATAAATACCGCAAACCTTTTTTTTTTTTTTTTCTTGTTCTGACATTTTAACGACTCTGCATATTCCACACTTTCACAAGTCAGTATTCAAATTTATGTAAGGCGACGAGTTGGCTGAAAGCTCACCATTCCGAACAAAATGTTTTTGGGAATTTCGTCCGTCTTTACGCTGTGAGTTCAAATTTCCCCGTGGTCGACCTTGCTTTCAT
>NC_068992.1:41801304-41803577 GCF_001194135.2 Octopus bimaculoides
TATATATATATATATATATATATATATATATATATGTGTGTGTGTGTGTGTGTGTGTGTGTGTGTGTGTGTGTGTGTGTAAGTGTGTGATTTTAATACCAGAACATGGAATTGTCAGGATTTATTAGAAATTACTATAATTGTTTCACTGCATCATTATCAGCTGGTGATTGCTGAATGTTAAATATACATTATACAACTTATTGCACTGATATGCTTTAACACTAGCGCATCTTCAGGTAGGTGTCATTCAAAGTACTACGAAATCGTCTTTAGGTTTCTATCTACACTATGATGTTATTTTTCGTATTCTATTGAGAAAGAAAAAATACGAAAAGACACACATGAGAAAAAATACCCGAAATAAATGAATGGAAATGTATATGTATGTATATAAACTAATGTAAATATATATAGTTATGTCCGTATGTGTGAAATTCATTAAGTCTTTCGGACATGGGGATCCGTGTCAAAATTTACTCTCTACATGGGCTCCTGAACAACAAAATAAAGAGTTGTACATATAGCTCCTGTGTAACAATTGCTGGCAAACTAATGGAGGGAATGAGCTGCGTCATCTTTTCCTAGGTGTGTTTTTCATTACAGTTTGACCGAGAATCCGGAAGAGATGACGTTTAATCAATCCCCGCTATGGTGAAATTCAGCGTGAAAGATTTATTATTTAAATCTAAGAGGGGTGGCGGTGGAAAATTCCTGGCTTTGAGGGCATTGCGAAAGGTCTGGCCGGAGGCCCAATCTTCCGAGTTCTTTTACAGGGCTTAGAATAACTGAACGACCGCTGCAGTAAGTGTGTGAATTTGAAAGGGGAATATATTTAATAAAACCATAATCAATTGATCCTCCTGTATTTTCTTTTACCCAAAGCCAGAAACTTTTCCGCATTATCTGGTACGTTTTGGCTTACAGGCTTTTTTTAAGGCCCAGCAGTAAATTTCATCGTATTAATATTACACCTCCAATTAGGGAACGAATAATTCTTCTTGGGATTGACAATTAAGGAATATCTGGGACGCATTTGTTAAGAAACAGAGGCCCAGTACAAGGGTTTGGCTGTAATCTTAGGTATTTACAGTGACACTAACAGACATATTTCAATCTATTTCATGGTTTTGATCGAAATATTTTTCAAGATTTGTAAAACTTCGCAAAAACTTAGTTTGTTGTGTGATAATATATAATTAAGAAAAAGGTCTGCAGAACTGTGTGTTTTGTGAAATGATATTTTTTTCATAATGTGCAAGGAAAATTATTAAATTTATTCCAATTATAATGGAAGAAGCAAGTGTATGTTATCTATGAATGAAGATGTGGAATATAATATTATGTATGTTTATACAGTGACAGAGAGAAAGAGTGAGAGAGCAACATATATATGTATATATATATATATATAGAGAGAGAGAGAGAGAGAGAGAGAGAGAGAAAGAGAAAGAGAGAGGCTAAGAGGTTAGGTGCCTGCAGAGCCATTACTAGGCTGTACTTTCGATTCTCTTTTGAAGATCGTTTAATATGACAGAACCCTTTACTTTTTCTGTGAAACGTTTCATTTTTGCAATTACCATGTTCCTGAAATGGCGAAACTCTGCGCCCAGACAAAAGACGCCAATAAATATATTCAATTCCTTTATCATAGATTTAGCTTCATTCACCATTTTGTCTTCTCTCATAGTGGAATACATTCATAAATGATACTTATATATAACTTTGGTTTTGTTCCCTTTCTATATCTGTTTCTATAAAATTGAAATGTCTCTTTCTAAGTGATTATTGTCTATGGTAGAATGTTTATGTTCATTGAATAATTCCTCCCATTATTCGAGCTTTCTGCAACCTGATCTCATTTATTCACGTCGCATTTCTGAGAGAAACAGCTGACTTTGACACTTTAATTATCTCTCTTGTATTATTTGCACCAGCATATGTAAGCTATTAAATTCAAAACAATAATCATCATCACATTCGTCTCCCAACCTATGTGGCGGTACACTCTAAATGACTTGCTGCTTAATTTAATACACATCAACACTCTACAAAAAAAAAAAAGAATTAATACATTCATACATACTACTCTCGTACATATAGCCTTAGACAATATCCATCACGTCAACATCATTCTTTGTTTCGTGTCATTTCCCCATCAATATGTACTATTTCCTAATTTGTCTCCTCTCTATGGGTCTCTAACAATATACATGTACATTTATGCATACATACACTTCCTTATACATATATATATATATATATATATATATA
>NC_068992.1:41804111-41805768 GCF_001194135.2 Octopus bimaculoides
ATCTCTGAGCGAGATATAAACAGTAGCAATATATATATACACATATATACACATACGCTTATATATCTGTATGTATGTGTGTATGTAAGTGCCTGTATATATGTATTCGTGAATATAAATAATTTTTCTTTGAGATTTATCTAAATTCGTCTTAAGAGAGTCGAAGTAGGTCACTAAAAAGATAAGACTAAATATGTAAGGAGACCACCCGGTGTTTGTAAATATGTGCTTAAGTTGGTGTGGTACCCGAGCTGTCGATGCACACAGCCAAGTGTGTGAATCTATTTACCTAAATATTCGCAGACAGAGGATATTTAGAATGTCTTACAAATCCTCACTGTGCCGCTTAAATATTGTACAGAATTCACAGATATGCTGATATTAACGTCTAATTCATGTATGATTCATATAAAGCATAGATGATACAAATGTAATGTAAATTTGAGCCTGAATTGAAGTCTTTTGGGGGGTTTCATCCGTATATGTCCCCAATATTGTTTGAGACAATTAAAGAAGTAGTAATTACGTACTAAGATAATCTTTTAAATTCTAGAAGTAATGGAACCATGTTGTTTGAAAAAACTTGTAAGTGTTAATACTTTGTAGTTTTATTAACTTTTAAACAGTTTAATTTAGCTTTAATCGTAGCAAAGTTTCATAATAATAATTCATTGCAAGTATAATTTTTTAGTTCCTATTTAATAAATTCAACGTTTCTATCAGTTACTGGTAAGTATACATTACAGCTTGCAAGGGTAATGTATATGTAATATATAGAGTATGTAGTATTTTTATTATTAACTTTGAATTAGGAAATGATGTATTTCACTCATAATTATGTTATTCGTTAAATTAAATTCAACCGCGTTTTGTTTTGGAGAGAATTGGAATAAAGCTTTCACTTTCTGTTATTATAGTAGTAACTATGGAAGACTGATGGGATTATTATTTGTTTGGACTTAAAGATTGGTCGCTATTTAGTATATGATTTAGTTATTGTAGTTTTACTATTGATACCGATACAAATACACATAGATTTATGTGTTTGAATGTTCTGTTTTTCCTTTTTTGGTATGTTTGCTCCCAAACAACACTTCTTTTAGTGCTGTTGACACCGCCCGATTGAATGGTACTGCCCATGTGTCGAAACCATAATGATATCCGTGGAGCAGCTGATGATGGAGGCATGTGGGATTGTTGTTATGGCTGTTCTTGTATAACACATACTTTTGATATAACAAAAGAAAAAGGAAATAGAGATTGGGAAGTTAATAATTGTTTATTATCAATAGCAAATTCACTATCTTCCCTTACAGCTGTTCCAATTAATAATCATAAATATATGAGTTTATGGATCCATAATATTAGACTGAAGGATACGGTTTTAGATTTGTGTTGTTATACGTTCGACAGAGGAGGTTACGGGTTGATCGGAGATAAAATAGAGCAAGTAAATAGAATTAAAAAAAGAAATGAATAAATTAAGTAGAAATGATAGAGGAAATTTAAATATAAATAATCTAAGTTTATAGTTAATAAAAGAATGAAATATTCGTTTATAAAGTATAGAGTTATGAAAATTTGTATATATGTGTGTACGCACGTATACACATGCATATATATATGTGTGTGTGTATTTGCATTTGTTATCTATCAC
>NC_068992.1:41806207-41806921 GCF_001194135.2 Octopus bimaculoides
TATATATATATATATATATATATATATGATAATTTTCGAATATGTTCGTTATTGGCACGGGGTTCATACGGATTTTGTTAATTAACCGCTTTCACCTTTGTGTTTAAGTGAAAAGTTGTGGTTTGGTCACTTTTACTGCTATGTCAGCATGCCAGTATGCTTCTTAGTACCCTTAATAATCAATACGCGCGCGCGCGCACACACACACGCGCGCACACACACGCATACACATCCACACGCTCATTGCTGATAGGGACAGTATATTTCATTTTGCTGCCACGGCATATTATCCACTATACTAAAGGTTTGTAAATCAATAGTATGTCCTACTTTGCATTACCAGTTCTTTGTTTACACCTTCAAAGTGCATTTTTACAGTTTCTACAAAATTTAGAGCCAGAAATGGAAGTCACGACATTTTGTACAGCAATACGTTTATGTAAACCGTCCAATCAAAAATGGATAAATAGGTATTGGATGTATAAAGATATTCTGAAGTTATTGGTCGTTCTTCAGCAGCACACCTAACTAAGTTATTGGGGGCGAATACATTGCTTAAAGTGACACTATTGGGTGGAAAATATGTACATATTAAATATACTCCTATGAATTGGTACGCACTTATTCATTATTGCAACCATAATATACTACCGAACATATGAAATGCTTATAAGGGTTATGTCTCATTCTTTGTGTTAGTAGTGCGTTGTATAT
>NC_068992.1:41807021-41811073 GCF_001194135.2 Octopus bimaculoides
GAACTTGAGGCAATCCAACGAAGCTACACAAAGAAGATAGTCTCTATGCAGCTTATAAGCTATTGGGAAAGACTCTATTCCTTTGAGCGTAGACGAGAAAGATATGCCATAATATACATCTGGAAGATCCTCGAAGGAATTGTCCCAAACTTTGGCATTGAAAGTTACGCAAATAAAAGAACTAGACGCCATTGCATAGTGCCAAAGACTCCAAATTTGCCATCAAGATGTAGGACAAGATACTGCAATAGCCTGGGCTTCAGAGGTCCACAGCTCTTCAATATCCTCCCGAAGGACCTGAGAGACCTGCATGTGGTGGATGTAGGTGTCTTCAAGATGAGGCTGGACCTCTTCCTGTCAGGTGTCCCAGATGAACCAACTTCACGGCAGGAGGTGCAGATGAGAGCAGCTGCATCAAACTCTCGTTCACCAAATGTCAATTCCTGAAGTAAAATTTGTGAAGCAAAATTGTGTAGCAACACCAAATGGCGGTGCCCCAGCATGGCCACAGCTCATGAGCTGAAACTAGATAAAATGAAATGAAATGAAAATGAAAATATATATATGCCATTCAAGTTTAAGAGTCATTGGACCCGTTAATTTTTTAATGGTGATAGTAGTAAATATAATCGGTACATATATATTAAGAGTGTTGTCGTAATTGCATAATCTCATTGAAACACTGATAGAGCATAAATACGATGTACCTTATACCAGCAGTGAAAATTCTGTCGTTAATATCAGAAACGGTGTATATAGAAATAATTCTAACGACAACTTACATGCTTCCCATTATATCATTTATAAAAGAACAGATCCCACGACAACTGTAAACAGTAATCGAACCTGCAACGGCGATATTTCAATTTTTTCACCAAATAGTTCCTTTAACCTTTCACCTCTGACTCTCTCAAGCAAGACCGCCCTGTAATCCTCGGTACATTCCCTCCCTCATAACTTGACTAATTACACTTTTCATTTTTGTAATCTTTCCATCTCTACACTCTTCTTATAGTTTATCATCGTTCGGATGTGTTTTCCTTTTGGTACCAACTCCTGTTTTCCGTCGTTATTCTCTCCTGATGTTCCTGGTATTGGTGTCCCATCCTTCTCCGTATCTCTCTTACTCTTTATTGTGTCTATTTCTCTTCTCTATTCATTTTCTTTCTGCGCACTTCCCTCCTCCTCCTCCGTAATTTTCCTTTTTGGTATCTCTGGTCTTTCGCATTGAATCTCCTCTATATTTTCTTTTCTCTTTTTCTGTGGACTTTTGGGTGGTGAATTATTTTCTTCTTTCTTTTTCCAAGTGTATACTTTTCTCCTACATTTTCTATCTTTTTTGCTTACTTGCATTTCTACCTCCGCTCTTTGTTCCTCTTCCTCTTTCTGTGTCTCTTATTCTACTTCCTTTTCTTGTTACTGGGGACACCTTGCTTTCATGTGTCCCCTTATTCCACAAAGAAAACATACCCGCGATCTTCCTCCCACCACTATTCTCAACCTTGCTTCGTCCGGCAGAATCAGTTCTTCCGCAATCTTGTGGAGGTCTGGCAAACTTATATGGACCAATACCTCTAGTCCATACCCCAAGCAGTTTACCTCCGTAATTCTTGATATTTTTATTATCTCGGTATCCTACTCATCAATTTCTAGGAGAACTCTACCTATTCTTACTTTGACCGCACGTTTGCCACAGTAAGTCGGTAGCAGCGCCCACTCTGCTGATCTCAAAGGCACAGTGGAATACTCCCTCGCTTCTTCTTCACTCACGAAGCGTACCTCCACTGTGCCGTATTTCCTTCCTCTAGTGTAGTACGTCACTACGTTCTTTATTTCTCTGAGGCACTCCTCGACCGTCTCCACCGCTGCTATTTCCACCTTTTTTGTTGCAATTTTCAATGTTCTATACACAATTGTTACTTTCTTCGTTATTCCTGTAACTTCTTGGGGGCAGGGGGCATCAACCTCAGGCTATCTCCCTCCTTTCTTAATAAATAATTGTATTTTTTGATGTCTTTCTCCTGCAATTTAATTTCTCTGACTCGCAGCATAACTGTCCGCTTGCATTGGTATACTTTCCATATTATTCACGACTTCCCCCATAAATGGGGAAGAAAATTAAAAAACGGTAACAACAAGTTTAACAAGTAACAACAATCCAACAATTCTATAAATAACAGTTAAAGAAAAACGGTACTCACAAGGAGCGTATACATTTCCAACTCACTAACGACAACGCCGACGTCCTCTCAACGATTAACTAGAGATGAATTTTAAAATGAGAATATCTGAAATGAACTCGACAGCTCTCAGAAATGAGAACATTATAAATAAACCCGGCCGCTCTCAAAAATTAAGTAAAACAAAACGGGAAAATAATCCAGAGACCTTGTCCGGTACATGATCGATCTCAAAAGGTGGGCGTAGGAAATTTAGTAACAGTAATAAATAGCTTATCCTTATCTAATACAACGCAAAGTTAACAAATTCACCATTCAAAATAGTTTCAAATGTGGAGGTAATAATAAGGTCTACTCAGGAATTTTTAAATGAATAGTATCAGACCCTTTTGGTTTTCTCTTCTCTTAAATTCAGGCCTTCCTTTAGTATTCCTGTTGTTTCAGATCGATGTATAGATGTGTGTATATATGTAAGTATACTGTAAAGTATTAATATGTATGGCGTAGTGGTTAAGAGCGCAGGCTACTAACTTCAAGATTCTGAGTGCGATTCAAGGCAGTGACCTGAATAATTAATAATAATAATAATAATAATAACAACAACAACATCGAAAAATATCTTAGGAATGAGAAACCAGATTCGAAATTTTCCCAAGACACCTGATGAAGGCTGGAGGGTATATCAGCCGAAATGTTGTTTTAACAACAAACAAGATGAGGACAAATATTTGTCAAATGTAAATAATGTAAATAATGTATATAACATATATATTTAAACATATACTAGTGTTATTCAATTTCTGAACTGTTTTACTCTAAGGTAGAGACGCGAGTAAAGTAAGAGAAATGAAAATAAAACTTTGGAAACTGCCTAAAAGGAAATAATTGCGAAAGACTTGAAAGTCAACGTAATATCGTAATCATGTAAAGTAAAGTAAATATATAAATAATTCAGAATCCCTGTCCAGTGCAGGATCGATCTCAAAATATAATGAGTTCGTGCCAGTCACGACGCAAAACATTCTTGAATGTTTCATCTGAATTAAACCAGTGGTTCTTGAGTGGAGCTAATAAAACTTTTCAGAAGGAAATAAAATTATATTATGAAAATCTAAATATCATTGTTTTAAAGGCAATATATGCACAAATCTACATTTTATGTATTAAATATTAAGTGGTTTATTTTAGAAACTGCACAACCATACAGGAATGGGAGCTTCACATCAGAGACGCAATGTGTCTTTTCTTTGGACGATTTTGACTTAAGGCAGTAACATTTTGAAAAACATGAACTGAATTGTTAGCGCCTTGTATGCACACATTTTTATATAAATATAAGCCTTCTTGAATTTCGCTTAGGTTCAGAGAAAGAGTTGATTCCTAAATGATTAATGAATAGTCTATATTGATATGTTTTAATATGTATGGGTCCCTGTGATTTGTGCATGTGTGTAGTACATATGCATATGTATGTACCTATGTAATTCTTTGTATATATGTGTGTATAAGGGTGAATATGTGTATATGCAAGGATCTGCGTTGTTAGTTACTAATTAAATGTATTAGTTTAAAATATTACTTAAACAACAACGCAATTTCATTGATTCGCATGTATAGTGTTTAAAACGTTTATATTATCGGCTTCAAATTTTGCGTCGGGGCAAGAAATTTTTGTGGGATGAGGGAAGTCGATTACATCGACCCCAGTACATAATTAACATTTATTTTAATGATCACGAAATGATAACTGTCAAGTTTGGCCTCGACGAAATTTACACTCAGAAGCTCAACAGAAATGAAATGCCACTACTTATTTTGTCCGGCCCAATAACGATTCAGCCAGCTCGCCTCATTAAATATATCTATACTGTT
>NC_068992.1:41811523-41812975 GCF_001194135.2 Octopus bimaculoides
ATATATATATATATATATATATATACATATATATATATACACCGCATTTTTCGGCATATAAGCCGCGGTCTTTTTCTAAAAATCTGACCCTTAAAATCACTGAGCATCCTTTATGGTGAAGGTCAGGTTTGAGGTTCAGCTTTGGACCTTGGTATGCCCCTTGTTTAACAATAGAAACAACTCAGCTGTACACGATGTGCACAGATATTGTACATGCTACATGTACTCATTCTCTATCCCCACACCCTGTAATTATCAGTACTTGGATTCGCGGTTTTCCGGGGAGCTTTGTTGAATACGTCTGGAGAGACACTGCTCAATGCACTTACCAGTAATTATGTTTACTTTCTACTTAATCTCAGCACTACACATCTTAGCGTTTCTACTTCCCTAAACATTGCGGCTTCATTGATAATTTAACCCTAGGGGCAATGCTTATGAGTAAAATGAGCTCATAATGCCGTAATCAAAGTTTACTTACCGTAACATGCACTTACCATCTTCGCTTACCAAACCAAAACAATGGAAGTAGCGCCCCCACTCGTGTGGCTTTGAAACTAACATGCAACACTGGCGCAGATTTTGAACTCGCCTTCACTTACTCACGACTGTACTGGAAACCACACATGTTTCCGTATGGTTATCTTTGAAACTACCAGAATGCCATAACACTTTAGACATGGGATATTCTATAAGTGACTGATAATTCGTTAAAATACTGGCTGTGGTAAAGCAAACCACATTTGCATAGGCGTTTACAGATTTCCAACCAGTAACCGTTGTTATATTTCCTGTATCAATAAGTAACAGTATCGTATAAATAAAACAAATCTTCAATGAAGCACGAGACAACGTAAGTGATAACGAAAATGGAGAGAGAGAAAGAGGGTGAGAGAGAGGCGGCGAGCTGGCAGATGCGTCAGCACGCCGGGTGAAATGCTTAGCGGTGTTTCACCTGTCTTTACGTTCTGAGTTCAAATTCCACCGAGGTCGAATTTGCCTTCATACTTTCGGAGTCGATATGTTAAGGAGCAGTTGCGTACTGTGGTGGATCTAATTGACTAGTCTCCCTTCCCCAAAATTCCGGGCCTTGTGCCTAGAGTAGAAATGAATTGTCCCCTGTATGTGACTGCTTATTCAAGAGTTCTTCACATGATTTGAAGGTAACATACATAGAGGCGGGGAATATATATATACCGGATGGCATTACATCTGGCGCTCTACCGACACTGTTAATTTGCTTGTTAGGTGTTTTTAAAAGGAGTTTTCGAATTTCTTTTCCCTTACAAAAAGAACGAAACAGAAATCAGATGATTTCAGGAGATCAATTACCGTTGTTTTCATGACATATTCTTACATACACACTCACATACAAACAAACAAACATACATACATATGTACATATATGTATATATATATATATATTTATGCATATATATATATATATATATA
>NC_068992.1:41814356-41820064 GCF_001194135.2 Octopus bimaculoides
ATATATATATATATATATATATATACATGTATATATGTATGTATGTATCAATGATACATACATTCTCACTAATATAATAGCAGAGTTATAAAAAACACCTACGTTCGTATCAAATTTTATGAAATATCTTCTAGAAATATCTGTCGAAAACATAATATATATTTTTGTCTGATTTTTCTATGGTTTCATTAATCAGCGGTTTATCTTCAAGAATACGTCTTGACATGCTAACTGCAAGGCTGTAATATAAGAAACCATGAAAAGACAACAATTCCTACGAAAATAAAATACAAGACACACACACACTCAGACATACACATGTGCATGCACACTCGGATATAAAGAGTATGAGAGAGAGAAAGAAAATAAATCAGCAATAATGAAAAAAGAGAAAGGAACAAAAGAAACGAAAGCAAATTTATGTGTTTTAAGTGGGATGGAGGAAAAAATATGTATGAAATTTCTAAAATATACGATGAAAGAAAACAATTCGTGCTAGGGAATATCAAAATAAATGTAAATATAATGAAATGATGAGAAGAGATATATAAGTAGAATAAAATGACAATGAGAAATATGCCAGAAACATAAGTAGGGAAGGAGTATTGGAAAGGGAAGACCAAAGGATGTGAAGAATTATGTAAAGATGATTTTAATATTCAGACTGAGAGTAAAATATGTTGAGCGGGGTAAATTTTCTCTGAAACGAATCAAAGAAAACAAACATTGTATTTTGAATATATTATTGGTTCTAATTTAGCCACGTGATCGGAATTTTTGAAGGATGTGGTTCTGCCAGTGTCATAGACCTCAGTTTTAACTAACACTATAAACAGAAAGGGAAACATCAGGAAAAACACAATCCAATTTGGTTGTAAGTAAACAACTGGGGTTATTATTGTTAATAACATAGGACAATAACTTCAGTTTTTGGGGGTTGAAATATTGTGGATCCTATCAATCAGAGTTTTTAAATGGTGTTATTTTATTTAGTATGGAGCAATTTTGAATCAAATATGTTATGGACTATACCGACGAGAGATTTGAACGGATTCGAATTCAAAAAGTGAAGAGCCGGAACGATCAACGTGAAGCATTCAATCCGCATCCCGATGATTCAAAGAATCGATTTACTTAATGATGGATGTATACTATTCACTTATACTTTTATCCCTTTATATGTTTCAGCTCAATGAGACTACGGTCATGTTGGAGTACTATCAGTGTCATCACCTTTTCAGCGGCCATTGTAATGCGATTTGCCTTTGGCGAAGGAGGGAGTTTGACAAAGCTGCCGTCTTTTAAGTTTTTTGCCGTGTTGTAGTTTCATCTGGGACTTTGGACATCAGGAGATGAACTCGTTTCTTGAAAACATCTACCACTACTCCATGGAGATCCATCAGATATTTTGGCCAGGTATTGAATAGCTGTGGGTCCTTGAATCCCTGGATATATATATTTGGAATAAATCACAACCCATCAGATAGTGATTATTGACATCAAATATAATATGATATTTCTTTCTAACTTCTTTAACAGTCACATATATGTTCTTCTCAGCATTTATGTCTCACGACAATAAATTACATAGCCGTGTTTCTTTTAAAATATCTCACCAATCTGCATAACTTTGATTCATCGTAAACCACAGTCAATTTCTTTTAAAATAGGATACCTGAATAATTGTTGGCCCGGGTTATTAAATAGAGTCCGTTTGACACTCATACATACGCACACAAAGTTATACACTATCATTTGCTATTCTATTATATGGATTTCCATTTCAAAGCTTCCTAGCATAATTTTTTGGATATCATGTAATGAGTTATAAAATATACTGATCCATATCCAATGAACCTTATATTTTACAGCTTGGTTAGCAAAACAGCAATTCCGTTAAATAATAACAGTCAAAAGTGAATTCTACATAGGTACGAGGGGGTACTTAATAGTTCCTGCTTTAAGGGTGTTGCGAGAGATCTGGTTAGATGCCCAAATTGCTGAGTTCTTTGATAGGGCTGAGAAAAACAGAAGGATAGCTCTGATAAGTGTGTGAATTTAAGATGGGAATATGTTCAATAAAATTATAATCAACTGATGCTCCTGTATTTTCTTTTACCCAAATCCAGCAGCTTTTCAGGTTATCCGTTGGTTATTAGTTCAACAAAGGTTGTCTTCACATCGAGTTGACTCCATGGTCGTTGGTCGAAGATGACGATGTAGGCGACGGTAGATGCTGGTAATGACGTGCAGCAGATAGGCGTCTCCAACTGTGTTCGTGTTTTTGTTCAACAGAGATGATATACACTAACACTCGCTTTAGGATTATAAGGTTTTATTGTAGTGTGGGTTACACATGAATTGCTTTGCATAGAGTTCTGTACAGAGATGTGTAGTGTTTGATAGAATTGTTTCAAGATAGCTTGAAATAATGACATTGAGTTTGGTCTATACTACTAGTGCACGTGGAAGAAGAATGTTCTTGTGTGAGAGTGGTCAGCGTTAGTGCGATAAAACAAAACAGCATGCCGGCAGTCCTTCAGAAAAGCGAAACAAGGACCTGAAAGGAACTAGATTGAACAATGGCGGCAGCCACATTATATACAATCGGACGTAGCAGAGAACGCCTGTTCGAGAGAAAGCCTGTTAATTCAACCAATTACAGACTGAGTAGAGTTGTAAACTGACAGTGTCGTTTGAACCCTCTCTGTGATCGAAAAATGCATGTTTGAACACATGCTAATACAGACATGCTATAGTCTTACGTTCAGTAGCGGTGCTAATGAAGACGTTAAGCCTTGATTTAATATGTTAAACTTATCTTTATTAATGAATATCGAATTATAAATAGATATATACAAGATTTACACAGACATAAGAGCAAGAACTTGTGACCCGCTCACGGACTGTTTTCTTAGGAAATATTTGCCCACTGCACTAAAAAGTTTCCCCACCTCTGCCCTAGAACATACGAGGAGGTGATGAAACGTTGTACGATGTGTAAGTTATTAACGGAAAACCTAAATTCATTGCAACAGTACATATCCTATTGTTGATTCCCTTGTACTCCACTTTTTATGATATATATTATGTGTGTTGTTTCACCAAGTTCTCTTCCTGCTTTCGCTAATTGTTTTCAACTTTTACTTATAAGTGACTCATTTTACAAACCTCCCTTTAACAAAACTATGTTTGATTGTGAGAATATTAATGTAGGAATTCTTAGTAGATTAACTAACTAAAACTGGTTTTCTTTCCACTAACTCTATTCGTACAACTCGAATAATATATATTGCAAACAGCGCTTGCATATGGTCGAATTAGATTAAATTAGATTGATTAATTTTGAGGAATAACTAATTCAAACAAGTAAACGCATTCGAGATTGCAGCAGTGTGCACACCTTGACAAGAACCATCAGAGGTCTCACAACAGAATTTGTATCAGCTTCTAATATTTATTGATACATCCAAAATGTGCAATAAAACTGAATATAGAAATGTTTGCCAGGCTCATTTTTGTGAAATATACTGATCCGTATCTAATGACCTTTATATTTTACAGATTGGTTAGTAGGACAGCTATTCCTATGAATAATAATATCCCAAAGCGAATCATACATACGTACAAGGTGTTACTGAAAAGTTCCTGACTGTAAGGATGCCGGAAAGGTCTGGTTTGAGGCCCATACTTCCGCGTTCCTGTGAAGGCCTTAGAAAATCTGAAGGACCGCTGCAATAAGTACGTGAATCTGAAAGAGGAATATGTTGAATAAAATCATAATGAACTGATCTTCTTGTATTTTACTTTACCCAAAGCGTGGTATATTTCAGCATATATTTCTGTTTGTTACTGCGTCTGTATGTATCCTCCATCACTACTTGACGACATGTGTTGGTGTGTTGATGTCCCTGTAACATAGCGGTTCGGAAAAAGAGAATGATATTATAAGTAAAAGGCTTTTAAAAAACAATTACTGGGTTCGATTCATTCGATTAAAATATCCTTTACCTTTCATCTTCCGGGATCGATGAAATAAGTAACAGTTAAGCACTGGGGTGTATAGCATCGACTTACGTCCGCCCTCACAATTTCTCGCTTTCAAGTAACATTTGAAACCCACCTTTTGTATGGATTTATATACTGACATCAGAGAGAACAAAACTGTCTTTCTGCAATTGCTTTGAAATATAAGTGATGTGGAAATACAATCTATAATCATTAAAAATTTACATTCTGTTATTTATACATGCATTTGACTTCAAAATACTTAATGGAAAACGCTGCCATTTAAGAGATAATTACTAAAATAGGCGTGATTAACATTGTAAGTAATACGACTTCAATATCATCGATCGAATAATATAAAAAAGATGGTGATATCATCGCAGCTGTCACAGAAAAGAGATTCGCTGTCAGTCACTACTTTTGCTTATAACTACTTTTAAAATAAAATCATTGAATTGACAGCATGAAACCAGAAGATATACAAACTAGAATATGTGCATATACAGGGCCGTTATAAAGTATTTGTGCATATATAAATTTGAAAGCGTTAGTTGTAGACACGAGAAAAATAATGTGAAAATTCTTTCAAAGAATTTATAAAATATTACAGATTCATATTCGAGTTGTTAGCTTTCGTTCAACATTAACAGGTTTACATATAACACCCCATGGGCAGTTTTGAAACCGATACATAACTCAATTATCCGTTAAATCATGTATTATTTTAATTGCCCTAGCACTGTCATATAGGTATACAATTAAAGGGGGTATATTTTTGCATACACCACGAAATATAGTGGATGTAAAGAATGTCTGTTTTTCTTTTTTTTTTTTTCCTTTAAAAAAAGGAAGTAATTTTGCTTTGCTTCGTGGCTGTAAACTAGTTATCTCAGGCTTCTAAAATCCATTTCAGAATAATTGCGTGGTACGTGTATATATAGGAGGCTACAAAGGATTATGATAATATTATAATAGGGGTGCAAGAATTCATATAATACTAGAATTCATTGAAACTATTAAAATCTTTATCACTATTTTTAGTATTTTTATCTTCACTATTTTTTTTTATAATGCATTTATTATTTGCAGGCAATGAAATACGTTTTGTGCTCGGGATTTGCTTTCCATTGCTGTATACCTACTTCTGCAGCCCGTTGTATGTGTGTGTATATATATACATACATACACATATACATATAAGGTCCATAAATTCTGTGTGAGATGGGTGTCAAGAGCGTACCAAAGCCCCAAATCGCAGTTGTGTGAAGATATGTCAAAATTTATTCCACCGACGCAACGATGAAAATGAGCCGTTTCGAAGAGAATAGTGACAGGGTAAGAGGTCTCAGCCTATTGTTTTGGGCCAGAATCCAAAGAACAGAGTATGGAGTGGAAATATCAGCCAGCGAAATAGACATATATATATATACACGCACACACACACACACACACATATATACACACATACACACATATATATATATATAGGTGCAGGAGTGGATGTGTGGTAAGAAGCTTGCTTCCCAGCCACATAGTTTCAGGTTCAATTTCACTGTGTGGCACATTGGGCAGGTATCTTCTACTATAGCTACGGACCGGTCAAAGCCTTGTGAGTAGATCTGGTAGATGGAAACTGAAGGAATCCCGTCGAATATATATATATATATATATATATATATATATATATATATATATATATA
>NC_068992.1:41820420-41824027 GCF_001194135.2 Octopus bimaculoides
TATATATATATATATATATATATATATATATTATGTAGGTGCAGGAGTGGCTATGTGATAAGAAGCTTGCTTCCCAACCACATGGTTCCGGGTTCAGTTCCACTGCGTGGAACATTGGGCAAGTATCTTCTACTATAGCTTCGGGCCGGCCAAACCCTTGTGAGTAGATCTGGCAGATGGAAACTGAAAGAAGCCCGTCGTATATATATATTACAAATTGCATCGGGCTCTTCCTATTGTCTTTCATCATCATCATCATCATCCTTAATTATAATTATTATTATTATTAATATTTTCATTTTCACACAACAAATTAGACTAATAGAAAACAAAAAATCCTGACATCGAGCTAAAGAACCCTCATAAGTACCCTAGCTGTCCCTAATAACATTGTTTTCTGCAGCTGTACTAAACTGCTAAACTAACTGCCTACTTGCTCTATTCATCTGTTCAGACCTTTAGGGAATAGGGAAAAGTCCCAATGCACCTATAACTAGAAGGATACATTTTACCCTCACTTTCTATAGTCGCTCTCATTCAATGGCTAGGCCCTGGTACTTTGTTATTTTTTCTATACCTCTCATATTTGGACTGTAAAGTCAATTATCTCGCACACTCTATTCTCTTTATCTATTACTACTAAATCAGGCCTTCTAGCTTCTATTACTTGGTCAGTTTGAATGTTAAAGTCACAACAACTTGTATTTCTTACTTTCTAATACTTTACTAGGTTCACACCTTTTATGAGTGTGTTCAAATACTCGCTTTCTACATAACTCCCAGAGGATATTTTCCCTAGGTTGTCATGTTTTTGTTTATTTTT
This sequence comes from Octopus bimaculoides, assembly GCF_001194135.2. Taxonomy (NCBI): domain Eukaryota; kingdom Metazoa; phylum Mollusca; class Cephalopoda; order Octopoda; family Octopodidae; genus Octopus; species Octopus bimaculoides. The sequence goes on from NC_068992.1 coordinate 41,821,244, forward strand.
TCTGTTCCAGCATGCTACATTCATTTACTATATGAATAACACTTTCCGCTTTTGGTTTGCATAATCTGCATTGAGAATCTACTTGGTTTTTGTCTGTCCTGGTTTTTATCCAATTATTCCTTAATGCTTGATCATGTGCTGCAGCTAACAAACTTTTTGTCTCCCTCTTCAGTTTTTCTTTCTGCAACCATAGTCATGTCTCACTACAACTATTTGCTCCAACTACCTTTGGGTATCTACAATGTAACGCCTTCTCCTGCCAGCCAGATAATTTCTGTTCGTTTTTCTGTTTTTTTTGGTTTCTCTATGTCTTGCTGTGACTCTAGAGTTTTTTAATAAACCTTTTTCACTATTACCTACATAGAAATCTATATCAACTCTAGCTAACTCTGCGATGTCTTCTACTCTTCCGCCTTCCTTTCTAGGTTAGTATAGTTGCTACTCCTGCGCTTGGGTTGAATCCTGCATTCATATTGAGTTCTTTCCTAGTTATTCTGGCTAGCTTTGCTAATTCAGTTTTTGTCCAATCTAGAAAAGCTGCTGAATATGTTAATAATGATACTGCCCACCCCCGCCAACCTCCACTAGATTCAGACAATTTAGCTTTGACTTCATTAACTCCCTCACCCTTCTGATGTACTCTTTCTCAATATTTGTTTTCATTTCTGTAGTTAGTACTCTGTCAGATTCTAATACTTCTAGATACTTATAGCTCTCTCCTCCTTTCAATGATTTTAATGTCTGGCCATCTGGTAATTGGATGTCTTCGCTGTTGACTATTCGTCCCATTCTTATGATTAATATTGCATACTTATCTATGCCAAATTCCATGCATATATCTTTGTTGAAGAGATTTACAGTCTGTATTAAGGAATCTATCTCTTTTTCATTCTCAATAAAAAGCTTCAGATCATCCATGTAGAGCAAATGGTTAATTTTTCCCTTACTATTTCTGAACTGATACCCTGCCTCTGCTTTCCTTAAAACTAAACAGAGGTGGATCAAATATAATACACATTTTAAAGGTGACAACGAGAGCCCCTAGAAAATTCCTCTTTGATATTAACTTTTCCTAAGAATGTATCACTTGAGCGGAGATTTACTTTCCATTTCTCCATACTACTGCGAATTAATTCTGTTATGTTCTCTTCTATACAGAATATACTCAAAACATTCCGTTATCCATAAGCGTGGGATCATGTCATGTTTTTGTAATCTATCCAGGCTAGTGTTAGATTTTTCTTTCTAGCTTTTACTTCATTTAGAACTGCTTTGTCTATATATAATAAATCATGCGTTCCTCTAGCCTTTTTCGTGCAACCCTTTTGTTCTTCTGGTAGTAAACCCTGGTTGTTAAGGGTGCTCGAAAATGCTATCGGAAAACATTCCTGTTAACAGCTTTCACAGTAATGGTAAACAAGTGATTAGTCTATAATTGCTGGCCGTATTACCCTTGTTCTTATCTTTGATAAAGAGTATTGTTCTCCCTCTAGTCACCCAATCGATTATTATTCCTCCATTAAGGCAATCCTGAAGCCGTTTCCTCAGCTTCCCATGTAAACTACTGAATTTCTTTAGCCAGTAACCTTGAACTAAATCTGGTCCTGGGTCCTTCCAATTTGGCATTTTTCCTAACACTTTACTCATTAATACTCTAGTTAATCTTAGATCTGGCTGCTTCTCACTCACTACTTCTTCCCTCACTTTCTTTAACCGTACTGCATCTCCATTATGATTGACTGGCTTATCCCAAATATTACTCCAGGACGTTTTAGCTTCTTCTGCATTAGGTTTCTCATCTTCAGTGCTTAGTTCTCCAATATTTATTTGGTTATAAAGTCTCCTCTGGTCTGTCTCAAATAATCTATTCTGTTGACACTGATCTATTCTTTTCTGATATCTGGGGAGCTTACCTGCTACTGCTACGATACACTGTTTCAGCTCTCCTATTACTGTCCAAAATCTTTTCTCTTTGACTAGGTATCTTTTCTCTTTGAGTAGGTATCTTTTCTCTTTGACTAGGTATCTTTTCTCAAGGGTTTGAGCTTCCAGACTTCTATTCAACACAGATCTTGTCTTAAAGTCTTCACTTTAGTCGCTGGTGCTAGTTGTTCCTTCCTCATTGGTAGCGCTATTATTATTTTTCCTTTAGGTTCTTCTTTGGATTGAGCTGTATCTGTTACGTTGTTGATTGTCTTTCCTACTGCCTGGTCTTCCTTTCCAGTTCTCTTGTGACCACTTCAACCTCCAATTCTGTCATCCACTTACTTCTCCTAAAAGTATTGGCTTGATCAACTAATCTCTGCTCAGTCACTTTAAACATACTCTTCTCTACCCAATTGTTAACATCCGTTTTCTGTAGCCCCTTGTTTTAGGTTCACTTTTTAGGTAGCACTGCATCACTATCCTGTTTTCAGGCCTCGTGCCTTTAGTAGAAAGGATTATTATTATTATTATTATTATTATTATTATTATTATTATTATTATTATTATTATTATTATCATTATTATTATTATTATTATTATTATTATTATTATTATTATTATTATTATTATTATTATTATTATTGTTCAGTAGTTTTATTTTTATAACGTGCTTTCACTTCACTACTGTGCGCCTTGGGTATGTGCTGTGGTTTGCTGTGGTGCTCTTATGTTTACTGTATTGAAAGTGTTTTGCGTAGAATGTGTGCAGTACCCAGTAGTGCAATTTTCTGTATGTTATATATATTTGTAAGTCCTGGTGTTTTCGTTATGCATTTGTCTGAATATTTTTTGTATTAT
>NC_068992.1:41824887-41828483 GCF_001194135.2 Octopus bimaculoides
CTTCATTAAATACTGAAAACAGTTTTTTGTTTTGCTCGTGTTTTGTGGCTATTTGTATTAGTTTCCCTTGCTTCTGGAGTAGGTATTTTTGCAGTCCTATGGTGGTTATTTTATAATAGTTTTCTAGCTGTATAAGACCCCTGCCACCTTCTGTGCGTTGTATATATAGCCTTTCTATGTCAGATTTTGGGTGGTGCATCCTATATCCTGTCATTATTTTTCTTGTTTTCCTATCTATTTTAGATAGTTCGTTTAGTGTCCAGTTAAGGATGTTGTAGCTGTAGCTTATAACTGGGACAGCTAATATTATTATTATTATTATTAGTATTATTATTATTATTATTATTATTATTATTATTATTATTATTGTCGTTACTGTCTTTGTTCTTGATATTGATGGTGACGGTGACAATGATGATGTTGGTGATGATAATGATAAAGATGAGATGAGAATGTTGATGCTGATGTTGCTGATGATAAATATGACACTGATGATGGTAATGATGATGGTAATGATGATGATGGTGTGTAGTCAACGATGATCATGACGACGACGATGATGATAACAGTGATGATACTGATGTCATCTACTGCCAAAGTTTTCTCATTAGCTGGGAAATACTCTAAACTTGATTCTCTCTCTCTCTCTCTCTTTTGTGTATTATTTAGCATTGTATGTTAACCTAAGCGGCCTCATATTCATAATCGTAGCAAACGCTTCCAAAACAAACAGTTGAAAATATAGGATAGAATGTAGAGTTGCATTTGCACTTTTGTACTCAATCCGTTGCCAGACAAGTAACTTGTATACATCAGTATTTCAAAGAAATTATGGACAGACTTTCGAGCTTTCGGAGCTGTCACATTCTTGTTTAAATGACAGTCAGATATTTTCTTGCAATTCAGAACGAAAGTAATCACTTAAGCTTTTACCAATATTAGATGCCTTGTTTTGTGGTTGGAATAAAAAAAAAACATTAAAACGTGTGATTTAATGTTTGAAAACAACTATGTGGAGAAGCAACTATATAGCTGTGTTATAGTGATTATTATTGCAGAAACGAGCATATATCTGGAGTTTGGATTTACATACATATATGCATACATACATACATGCATACATACATACATACAAATGTGGACTGCGACCAAATGATATAATTTATAGAATATTATGAAAACATATTTAATATATATTTTATAAATGTTTATGAGTGATTTATTTTATATTTCTTGTTGCATTTCGAGAAGGTCATTATATCAATGATACACGCACGCACTGGTTCGGTTTAACTTCTTTATTACTCGTTAAAAGGCTAATATAATAGTGGACTAGTTTGCTCGTTAAATAGTTAAACAATTAACAAATAATGGAGTTGTGGAATATACAACTGTATATTAATTATTGGCATAATTACTCCCCCGGTGTACAACAAAGACTGCTTCAACACTGGAGTCTACATAAAATCAAGAAGGCATTTGCAAAACAAATAAAGATCGTTCGATGATTTTCATCATTTTCTATATATCTGTCTCGCTATTTCTCTATCTCTGTAATTTAATCAGTTATCACTAGTCCAACTTAATTAGCTTACCATACGCTCCCAACCGTATATCATTCAAGATTCTGCATCTCTTTCCTTTCCTTTCTGAATGGTGCAATGAACATCTGTTACATAGAGATTTTCCATAATCTTGATCTACATCTACAACGTAGTTTTTTTATTCCTTAAGGTTTGGCTGGTTTACTTCTCTCTGTTGCGTAACTTGGAGTTTCCGAATTTATTAGTAAAGAGTTGAGATCCTCTTTTTGGATGTTAGCAACTGTCCTTTGTCCTTAAAACCATTCTAGCGTTTACAGCGTGAGAATTTCGTCCAGATATCTTCATTTAATAATCTTTTAGAAACTAAAAGCATACATTGATGAATTGAGTAATAGATGGATGTATCATTGTATAGTATAGAGCATGTTTATTATTTCAGCATCGTGGTTGACAAGTTAGTGTCCACCTGCCTGATCCGATGCATTGTCTAACTTTTATTGCAGCTTTTCCTCTCCACTAGAAATATTCTGAGTATCACCCGAGAATTTATGCAACGGAATAATAAGAGAAAACCAATACTTTTTATATCAACATGTTTAAACACAATAAACTCAATATCTACAATTATAAAAAAAAACCCATAGGTATCTAATGTATATTATCTGGAGAGAGAGCGATTGTTACCCCCAGCCCATCACAAACATCGACAGGGGCATTAATTGCGTTCAAGTAATACAACGCATTAAACCGTTTCTTATTTAATTAAAAACCAGCAGCGGAAGCTTTATTTCTAAAAGCTTGGATATCTCGAAGTTGTTAGAGCTAATACAACCTAGTTCTGTCTCCATTATAAACTTGTTGTTTACCCTTTTCTTCCATTCTTTGATTTCCTCGATTGCTGCGTTTCACCACAATACATTTTATTACCCATTCCATGGCGATCTCTTTAAATCGCCATAAATACACATCACTACCTTCAAAATTCCTAATGCATTTACGCCTAGCTATCATGATAGCAACCTTTTGAATTATTATATCACGGGATGTTGTTATCCCAATATCATCGATGGATATATATATATATAGTATTAAATCTTACCACCGTAGCGCTAGCCTCTTAATTTCTTATTATTCCATTTTCTAGTTCAGAGATAGGGTCACGTACTACTGTAGATTATTACAACACCTAGAAACGGTGGTGGAAAATACAGTTTGTAAGTTAACATATTGAAGGTGAGTGGTTTTTTTCAACAGTACACATCAAATTCATTATTCAGTTTTACTGCACATTTTGGATGTATCAATAAAAACTGGCAACCAAAACAAATTCTGTTGTGATGCGTATAGTGGTTACTGTCAAGTGTTGTCCTTTCTATCAATATATATATTGTAATATCATTATCATTCTGAATATGCTCGATGCATTTTTGAACTGGAGAACAAGCTACTTACTGCGTTTTGTCAGAGAAAATATATCCCGTTTCTTGACAAATGGTATGTATGCAACTATATCAGCTCGCACCGGCACCTGTGCAGACTGTGAGATGCAAGAATTTCGGAGTAGTTGTCTCCTCTTTGGTCACAGAATCATACGTAGGTACGAGGGAGGGTTTAAAGGTTCGATGCATTTAGTGTTGCAAAAGGCCTAGTTCTTGTCCCAAATTTCCAAGTTCTTTTACAGGGCATATAAAAATTGAAGCACCGCTGCAATAAGAGTGTAAATCTAACAGGGGAATACGTTGAATGTAAAAATAAAGCTGAAGCAAATTAACTCCAAATATATAGTGTGTGTGTTTTTATTGGTTAAACTGGCAATATGACCATCCCCAAATACAACAACATCTGTTTGAACAAACGATTTCACATCAAGAATCTTGCAAAACGAATATATAAACGTATATATACATACATATATAAGTTTATATATTCGTTTATATATTATATTATATATATATATATTATATTATATATATATATATATATGTATATATATATATATACATATATATATAATATAATACACACACACACACACACACACACACACACACA
>NC_068992.1:41830808-41832167 GCF_001194135.2 Octopus bimaculoides
GCATTTAACAACACAGTTAACAACTCAGAGTTCTTTTTCTCTAAAATAATATAAAAGCATTTACCACAACGAAGTTTGTTTCCTTCAGGTCTGCTACTTCCACTGACCAAGGCAGTCTGCCACTACAATTCCGTCTCTCTCTGTTCCTCTCTCTCTCTATACATTTCTGCTGACCATAGCTTTATCCGTCAGACTTATAATCCTTCATCTTCATTTCTCTGTCCCTCTCTCTCTCTGGGACTCTATGCGTTTCTGCTGACCAAGGCTTTCTGTCTGTCAGACTTATTCTTCTCACTGGACTGGCCCCATCTCAACGGGCAAACTGCTGTCTCCCAACCGCTCCGGCTGGCTGCTACAACCCAACTGCCTCGGCTAGCTGCTACCGCTCGACTGCCCCGCTGGCTACCAGAACTCCACTGGCCAAATTCTCTGCTAATTCCTTGGCCGTCAATTTCTGTCCTCCTATTCATCCCAAATACCATAGCTCATTGTGCTACTTTACCCCCCTACCAAGATGGGTCGGTCGGTACATTCCTATCCTGCCGTTTTTGAACTTTCGCTGACCGGAAAGGGGCAGCTACGCTAAAAATAGCTGTAGTTGCCGACAAGACAAAGGAAATACCATTCTCCCCAACTGACCAGAGTACGGGTCCAAAACCCAGCCCGGGAGATAGGGATATAATGCCAACTGTATTTTCGGTCATCGCATCAATATATATGTGTGTATGTGTTTGTGTGTGTATATGTATGTGTGTGTGTGCACGCAAATTCATCCTCATATACACATAGGTGTCTGCATGCATACATATATATTTATCCAGTTATATATGTTTCTCAACAGAAGAAGGTGTCAGTTACAGGATTTACTGGATGATCTTGTCCAAGTGTAAACCTTACACCAACGGTAGTGGCTAGTGCGGTCTTTGTAATATAGAAAGACGGTTCATCTGGAAACGTTCCTTGGACCCCGCTACATGTCTAAATTCAATAACTGGAATTTTTGGACCATGTCCACATGTGACAAAATACCTGTTACGGTTTTGGGCTCTCCAGGATCTCGGACAGAAACCGCATTTTTACTATGTTCTTGTACAAGCTTTCCATATGTCTTAACATTTAAAAATTTTATATATATATGTATGTATCTTTCTATTTTCTTTCCTTTTTAATTATGTGAATGTGTATGTGTGAGTATATGTATATGTATGTATATATTTCATATATGTATATGGGTGTGCGTCTGTGTCCGGTGCATAAGCGCCACTTTCATGCACACGTCCCCTTCATTAATACGGATATGTATATGTTTGTATACGGGTGTAGTTACGTGATAGCAGGATGCATATATATATATATATA
>NC_068992.1:41832899-41833402 GCF_001194135.2 Octopus bimaculoides
TATATATATATATATATATATATATATATATATATATATATGTATATGAATGGAAAGTATGTCGAATGTTTGCGAAACAGAACCTGTCGTGTAAATGCAAATCCATCTATACTTTTCTTATTTCTTTTGTAAGGAGCGAATCATTTCTGTCATGGATCTACGATAGATACCCGCACATGCGTACGCTTACACATACACTCTCGCATACTCTCACAACACAGACAGACGCACACACACACACTCACTCGCACACTTAGACACGTGCATCAGTTTGCGTATGTAGCATGTATGTCTGATTTTACGTGTGATAGACTTTCGACTGTATGCTTGTTGCGTGAGAGTGTGAGAGCATATTTAGCGGCAATAACGCGCATACACACATACGAATACATATGTAAGTGTATCTCTCTCTCCCTGTCTCTCTCTCCATGTCTCTATCTCCCTGTCTCTCTCTCTCCCTCTCTCTCTCTCTCTCTCTCTCTCTCTCTCTCTCTCTCTCTCTC
>NC_068992.1:41834077-41835277 GCF_001194135.2 Octopus bimaculoides
AAATGGCTTATAAACACCTTCCACGCTGCAATTGTATATATATAATTTTCCAGTAAATTTTGTAATCGTTACAAATATAGCATAATACTTCACCCCAAAGGATCATTGATTAGATTCCTTAAGGATCGTTTTCATTGTTTATATTTCCAAGGTTTCAAATTTGTATATTTAAAAACGATAGAGACTTTCAACTCGATCGATTTTTATTCCATTTATTTAATTATTTACCATTCGATGTCAACATTTCTGTGCTCAACTCTATCCAGCGACTGATCCGTTGGATGTCTGACGTTTGGCACTTCCTCAGGAATGGCTTCCATTAGAACAAATGACCAAAAACACAATTATCTATAAGAACAGATTAATAAAAATTATTTAACTATACTGTTCTTCCGCCATGCTGTCTTGGTTATGTTTTGATTATGATATACAGGGGAGGTAACTCCTTAATCTGTTCTATTGTTATCGCTCTCCTGTGAATGTCTACTAGATTAATTTATTTTATTTATTTATTTATTTATTAATTTATTAATGCCTATTGATTATCCCCGATAGGTAGATTATTTTTGTTGCCCCTGGGAGGCTATCATTGCTATTATTTTATTTTACATTAATACTGTGTCTCATTATTGGGCTAAGAGAATTTTATCCAGAAATCATTGATCCTAGGAATCTTTTCAAGCTCCATCACTGATATATTCAATAATATTTCAATATATTATCATTATTTGCTATTACCATTATATTCTATGGGTTTTATACTAAGATTTGAACCTCATCTTTTCTTATTAAAATCCCCAGTTTGTTATCTTATTCCCAGTTTCTATTTTAATTTAATATCTACCTTTATCATGGTTGGGTCATGCACTTATATTCTGTTTAGAGATCTAACAATTGGCTGTATTGTACTGTACTGTATTACCTGTTCCACTTCTCTTCTTTATATCTAATCTATACTGAGTTGTTCTTAGGTCTGGGTAGCAAATTCCCAGCCGCCGCTTACATCCTTACTACAATTCTTTCTATATGGTCTGCTTCCATCCTTACTATTGTGTGTGCTCACAAACTCATCTCCTACTCTTCTTCTTCTTCTTCTTCTTCTTCTTCTTCTTCTTCTTCTTCTTCTTCTTCTTCTTCTTCTTCTTCTTATTATTATTATTATTATTATTATTATTATTATTAATAGTAATCCTATATTGA
>NC_068992.1:41835368-41841176 GCF_001194135.2 Octopus bimaculoides
TATATATATATATATATATATGCATGTATGTATATGTGAGGATGCACACACAGTCACCCTCACAGACATACATAAGTTAATAAGAACGAAGTTTCATTATGAATTGACGACATCAATTCAGTGTCTCAAATATAAATATTTTTGTTTAAAACGAAAATGCGTTCTTTTAGAAATCAAATTCCATTCACTCATTGAAATATTTGTCCCTAACGGATAGTAATTCTGCGTATTTCCGTAATTTGTCTCATATGAACGAAGAATATAACAGTAGCAGTTAAATTAAACCTTAGAAGGCAGGTAACAACATGAAATAACTTAAAATACTACACGCAGTGTGTTCTGTAAAGTTATTTTGTAAATGAACAAAATAGTGATTTTTCACGTGTAATGGCGTTATCTCACTATAATAATTACAACAATTTTTGATAATAACTGCAGAGATATGAGACACAATACAAATATCAGGTTTCATATAGTGTCTCATATTCTAATTAAAGATTCAAGTTGGCCAAGAATGTATCAACAATTTTACTGAGTATTTTGTTAAGCTCATTACGCAATCAATTCGTTTCGCATAAAATCGCATTGTATTGTACGTTAAATGAATGTCTTCTACTACAGTAGCAGCATAATTTACGAGGAAAATTTGATAAATGGAATCATGTATGTATATTCCATTCTGTTTTTAATTAATTGAACGCTAGCTGCAAGGAAGAAACTGGTTTCTTACACAGACACAAAGTTCCATCTCTGGAATACAGATAACAAAAACCAAGTCACATGTACGTACATATGTATATATATATTTCTTAGAATTCTTTTTCAAATTCTCATGATAGTCCAAGCTGGTCTCTAAGAAAGCGACAATATTTTTGTGATAAGAGAGTTCCCGGTGTTTGTAAATACGTGGTTGAGTTGGTGTGTCGATGAACACACCCGAGTCTTTGCATTTATCCACATAAGAGTCTCAGGTGGATAACGTAATGGAATGTTTTACAAACTTTCACTGTACCACTATTTGATTAGATTTGAAGAATCCGCGTTAGTCTCTTCTGCTCTTTCTGCATGAAACTGAGTGCTTAGATTTTTCTTCAAATTCCTCGGTATTCCCATGCACCTACGATGATCGGTACAAATGAGTCCTCAGCCAGTGCACTAGGGCTGTAAGTTCCGCTTTAATTCACCATAAATGTTCGGGTTTTCCTGGAGTTTTGATTGTACATTCACATACCATGGGTATGTGGATCTTTACAACAGTGCATGCCTCTTCTCCCCGTCCCCACAGAACAATACCAGGTCTGTCATATTTGCAGCGAAATGCTGTTTTTATTGGAGTGCCCTACAAGTATTCATTGTTTTTAAAAGGGTGAATACCTATTGATTCTAACATGCCTCTGGTGGTTAGGCCCGGACAGTCCTTTCTGGGGATAGCGTTGTAAATAACTTTTGCAACTATGCCTTAAGGCAGGCTCTATGTCCTAGACACTTTGAGGCAACTGCTGCTGATGTGGTTGACATCTTCCACACTGGTGTAGAAAAAACGACATTTTCTTTTATCAAAACGTGGAGGTTTCACGGTATGTTTGTCTCTTGTTTATCAGGTATTTAGTAGCTGTAACCTCTTCCTGGATATACAAGACATATCCTTCTACGTGGGTTGCAAAGTATCATTTTGCTGGTATAATGCCTACTTCTCCTCCGAGCTTCTATTTAAGTTGGTTAGTGCAATCACCTTTGATTTAAATGAAAAAGTAGTATTCTCAAAGTACCTGTGCCGTAGATCTTTTCCAACTTTGAAGATGCCGTTGCTCTCATTTGGAAAATGTACTCATTTTTTGTTTGCTGCTTAGCAGGTGCTGTCTGACTGATACAATGCGACATTCAAAGACTATTTAAACTGATCGAATACTTCTACGGCCATCGCTTCGTCTTACATAGATCCTATCGGTGTCATTGTTCGCTTGGAATTTGCCACTGGTGATCAGAGCCTTTCTTGCTTTGATGTCCTGGCAGCATATTTCGTCGTGTATGCAGTCCAATATTCCAAATATTGGTACTAGCACTGGCACTACAAAAGCAATATCAGTATGGTCTTGTTAAATGCGGACAGCTCTGAGTTCCATATTATCCGGAGTCTAAGGACTCTTTTCTTATTCTGGCTTTAGTGTCAGTATGCAACATTCTCATCGATCCCGAAGTATTTCTACTTTTCATCATTAAAGACAGAAGAGATAGACAAGACGTTGATCTACATGTCTGTCTGCTTGATAAGCTTTCCTGGGCTGAGTATCATGTATGAGCATTTATCTTGCCCAAACTACATTCGTATATCTCGTGAGAATATTGTGATTGGTTCTAACTGTCTCATGATGTTGACCATATTATCAAAATATAATTTTAAGTTATCAACAACAAATCTGTGGCTGGCATTCATTTTATTCTTTTCTACATATCTCAGCCTGTAGCCTTTGCATTTTAGTAACACAGCTGACAAGGTGTTCACTACCGCTAAAAAAACACAAGGTATGGACACACACACACACACACACACACACACACTCACACACACACACACACACACACACACACACAAATATAATGTATGTGCGCGCGCATATATGCAGTATATGTAAGTTGGTTTCTAACAAATGGTCATTATTATTGTTATGCTTAAACTAAATACCTCACACATGCACACACCCAATTGTTTTTGCTTTTCATTTTAGGTACTAGTTTTCGAAGCATGTAAAGGCTTTATGTAACAGCATGTAAATTATTTAGAAAATTACTATTTCTAAATCTCACAACGAGAGATATTCAACAACAGTACTAGATGAAGGGAAATAACCCGGAAATCGCGATTCACTGATATTGTTTTGAGCTGAGTGGGGGCGCTAGATTTCCTTGTTCGAAAATATAAGGTCAGACATCGTGTCGTATAGCCAGCTGGAGACGATGTCTCCTGGGGCTAAATTACACCAACATTCGTCCTAAACCAGGACTGCCATGTTATGTTGGCAACCAATCTTTATTATATGTAAATTAGTATTATGAGAAAGTGAATGATCTGAGAAGTAATGAAGTGACTATTTAAGTTTCTTCGTTTTAGCGCTCAGAATTAAGTTTGGTTGTGTTTTCGATGAAAAGATTTTATAGAAATTCATCCATCAAAACATCGCATACTATACCATTCAAATTAATCTTTTAAAATTGGTTCGATATGTATTTCACAGGTTTCTGAAATTCAACTGAAATAAATTAGTTAAATTCCAAACGAAATTTGCTTGTCTGACAAAGAAGCAAATCTGGTTATGTATAGAATCTTCAACTCCTACAGATGCTTTCATTAGTGTAAACATTATAAAAAGGGCATCTTCTTAGTTTCAGTAATTAATGGTAAATCATGGAAAATATGGCTTCAAACACGTCTCGAAATGAATAAAGTTAAATTCTATACCAAACACATTACACAAGACACGCTTTCTTTATACCATAAATGATTACTTCAGTATGTGGATCGCTTGTATGAATCACAAGTAATATTCTAAATTGGTTTCTTTATTTTATATATCTCCAACATTGCAGGGATTTTAGGTTTTCGTTTCATGAGAATGAAATCGAAAATAAACCATCTTCATCCAATTAACAAAGGCATACTAATTTATGCAATTTATTATAGAATTTCGAAATTTATATAATACATATCCAACTATTCAACGACACATAATTCTTTAGAATTTCCTAATTGCTGTTTTATTTTTTAAAAATTTTTCTCCTTGTTTTGTTTTCGGAATGAAAAACTAATGCAGAACTTAAATAACTTCTTGCTCATACACCCCCCCCCCACACACACACATATATATATATATATATATACATACAGAGAGGGAGAGAAACAAACTGGGGTAAATAAATGCATAGAACGAATGAACATGCACAACTTGTTTATAATTCAAACATAATTGCACAATTGCTAGAGCAAATAATGGATTTAGATATAAAGAATAAGATCTCTTACGGCTGTTTCTAGAATAGATATGCATGTGGTGCATATGTTATTGAACTCAGATCTTCGTATCAGCCAACTAAGCCGTCCTCAGAGAGGAACCATTCCGGAATATCCCTAATAAAGAGTATTAATAGATTTCGTGGAGAACAAACAAGGATACTTATCGTAAATACACACACACACACACACACACACACACACACACACACACATATATATATATATATATATATATATATCTTTTCATTCCAAGGAGTGCAGCCATGCTGGAGTACCACCGTTTGCTTTGCTAGACTTTCACTAAACAGCCCCTGATATGTGATATTTGGTGGATGAAGGAGTATGGCGTTGCTGCACCCACCTGTGTTTCTTGCCTTAAGGTAGGTTGATCCGGAACACTTGACAGGAGATCCAGTTTGTTTTCAAAACGCCTACAACCAATCCATGCAAGTCTCTCAGGCTTTGTGGTGGGATACTGAAGAGGTGTGGGTTCTTCTAGCCTGACCTGTTACAGTATCTGGTCTGGTATCCTGATGGCAATTTTGGCATCTTTGGTACTACGCAGTAGCATCCCGTCCTGCTGACAATGCCAATGTTTCGTACAAGTTTTTCTAGGATTTTCTACATGTATATTATTGCATATATTTCCTGCCTTCGTTTTAGGGAGAGGAGTCTTAACTCTTTCGGTCTCTCCCAGTAGCTGATATGTCGCATTTTGTCAAACTTCTGTGTGTAGCTTTAATGGATCGCTTCCAGTTCCGTCATTAATTTTACACTGTTTGATGACCATAGTTGGGAGCAGTAATCCAGATGGCTGAGAACGAAAGTCCTCCAAAGGATCATCACGGATTCCTCTGCACTCGTTTTGAAAGTTCGAAGGATCCATCCGGCGAAGCACCTGCATTTTATCGCTAACTTGGCCATGTGCACATGGAAAGATACATCGTTACTCATAGCCCAGGTCACGCGCTGGTTTTGATTCAAGGATTGCAGTACCTCCTGGGTATTGTACCCTATCTGCTTTTCATTGTGCTTCAGGTGTTATAGCGCATGGCTTGTTATTTTCCGACATTAAACTGTATGTCGTTTCCCTCAGCCCACTTGTATATTGCATTCATCTCACGTTGTAGATGTGCAACGTCTCCGGGATTCGGTATCATCTGAGAGACTTTTGTATTACCTGCATAGCTAGCAAGGGTGGCTACTGGAGCAGCTGAGGACATGTCGGAGAGGGCCACTATGAATAGCAGCGGCCCCAAGAGAGTGCCCTGTGCAACAACACTCATTATTTGTGTTTCCTTGGAGGTTGTTCCATTGGCCACCACTACCTGACTTCTCTCTTTTAGAAAGGCATATTGCCATTCTCCAATTTTTCCAACTATACCAAGGTTACACATATGTGACAAATCATACTATGGTCGACATTGTAAAAGGCTTTTGCAAAGATATATCATGCCCACATTTGACTTGTTAAACAGCTGCTATAGCATCCAGTCGTAATGCTGCAAGAGCTGTTACAGGCAGCTTCTACCTGGTCGCAAATTGTGTTGGGTGGCAATCATCAACTCATTCTCTTCAAGGAATGCAATTAGTTTCCTTTGGACGAATCGTTCCATGACTTTGCGGATGTGCGGGATCAGAGAGATAAGCTTATAAATTTTACCATCTGCTCCTCTTCCTCTTTATGGATAGAACATATTATTCCTACCTTTAGCTTGTCCGGGAGCTAACCATTTGCGAGGAAGCTGTGTGTGTGTGTGTGTGTGTGTGTGTGTGTGTGTGTGTGTGTGTGTATATGT
>NC_068992.1:41841186-41843995 GCF_001194135.2 Octopus bimaculoides
GTGTGTGTGTGTGTGTGTGTGTGTGTGTGTGTATATGTGTATGTATTTGTGTGAGTTTTAGGGATTTGTGTGCACATGCATGGCCACAGACACACGCAGACACACATTTATGTATGAGTGTATGTATGTATGTATGTATGTATGTATGTATGTATGTATGTATGTATGTATGTATGTTTGTACGTATGTATGAATGAATATATCTTCGCGTATATTTCATATGTGTACTTTTGTGTGTGTGTGTGTGTGTTTCCCCGTTTCAGAATTGGGCGATTTCGTAAACATGATAGAACTGTTTTTCATTTTACATATTCGATAGTAAGATGATTAGTAGAGAAATATACAAAAGTTAAAAAGTTTTAACAGAGAGAGAGAGAGAGAGAGAGAGAGAGAGAGAGAGAGAGAGAGAGAGAGAGAGAGAGAGAGAGAGAGAGAGAGAGAGAGAGAGAGAGAGAGAGAGAGAGACAGAGAGAGAGAGAGATAGAGATAGAGGGAGTGAGTGTGTGTGAGAGAGAGAGAGAGAGAGAGAGAGAGAGAGAGAGAGAGAGGTAGATAGATATTACATGAAAATCAGTTTCATAATAACATTCAAAAATCAATTGCTAACACAGCATTTGCCGATATTCTATTGATTCATGAATATAACTAAAACGCAGACATGATGTCTGTATGGTGTGGGCGTCGTACATGCCAAGTACATTATATAACGCCTTGGTCGTTCCCTTCGTAAACTTAGGTGTGGCATTAATTTTGAATTGGAGGAATTAAAGGTAGATCGTCAATACTTGTTTATATCCGTATATTCAATTTCGTAGTTCCATGGATCTCAGTTGGCGTAATAAATTCTTTGACCTTACATCACACATACATATATACATATGCATATACATATATATATATGTACATAGAAGGAAGAGTCCCGTGAAATCCATATATATATATATATATATCCAGTAGTAATCCGGGTGGAATGTGGGATATTGGTGTACAAATTCACCACATCGAATGATACTAACAGGGTTCCTTCACTTATTGTCTTCTGGAGGTGCTTTAGCATATCTAAATCATCCCTGATGAAGCTTTTCACATATTTTAGAAACGGTTTGAGTAAGATGTCGAGGAAGTTGCTCAAACGGTGGGTTTCACAAGCATGGCCAGCAATAATGGGTCTCAGTTTGAGATCAGTAGGGGGAGGAATATTAATGCAGAGGCTTGGAGAAACTTTGTAAGCTTTACAAATATGTGGATTCTTGTGTATTTTGGGCAATCCATACAATAGACTAGGTCTGTATTTAAAATTGGATAAATAGTCAATTTCATCTTTAGTTAAACCCTTTCCATGTAATTGAAGTAAGGAGGATAAGTTTTTAAGAGTCTTCTGTGGGTTGTATTGTACTATCATCTCATAGTAAATATTATTTTCCAACATGGACAGTATTAACTTTTTGTAGTACTCTGTGCCTATCACCCCTACCACACTTCCTTCGTCGGCTTCTTTAATGGTGAGGTTTAAATCATTTTTTAACACGATTAGGTATTTCCATTCATTTATATTAAGGTTGGATTTAATTCGTTGTTTTTGTAGGGTATTGAAAGGAAAACTGGTAATGTGTTCACAAAAAGCATCAAGTGCTTAAATTCTGCCCATTGTAAGACAGTATTCACTTTTGTTTTTTACTATAGACTCATATTCGCTGGTGTAGTTTTTAAGTGCTTCTGTGAGGAGTAATTTTCGGCAGAAATCCATAGTGTTATCCTTAATTTCATTCGAGTTCGACCTGCGAGGGGTTGGAGTAAACTTTAAACCTCTTGCTAGAATTCTAGTTTGTGTAACACTTAGGATTTTCTTTGATAAGTTGATTATTTTTGGTTGTTCTTGTACATTTTGTTCCATTTCACATCTCTGTTTCTCTGATTTAAGTCTAAAAAATGGTTGTAGCAGGTGGGTTGTTGTAGAAAGTTTCTATGGTGTTTGGTTTGCTGAGGAGAAAATGGGTGTAAAGTGTATCCGTGGTAATATGTTGGTGGTGGGGTGGTGGGGTGGCTGTGAAGCGGGCTAGATTATGGCTGTACTGAGGGTTGTTATATTGTCTATGGTTCATGTGGTTAGGGTTAAGTTTATTTTTAATATTGTAATGTGGGTGGAGGGAGAAGTTATGCTGTCTCGTTAGGTTGTGTCTTGTTGAATGATTGAAGTAACCATGTTGAGGGTTAAGTCTCGGAGGTAAATTCTTCCATTTATTGTGAGATGATGGAGGTGGATTGGTAGGAATTGGTTGCCAAAAGTTTAGGTTAGTCTGGAGGTTTTGATGGAACCTTTGATTTGTATGTAGGATGCCATGAGGATTACGTCCAGATTTTCTATTGTGGGCTGAATTCCTAATTGTTGTTTGTAAGTTATTTTGGGATGTAAGAGAGGTTAGGTTGGTGGAGTTGTCTCCCCTTGACCGTCTGTGGTCTGTGTTAGATAAGCGTGGGTTCAATTACTGTGTCCTTAAGTTTGTGAAGGGGAGACAAGCTCCCCCACCCAGCCTAGCCAGCATTCAGGGACATGTTTCTGAGTCTTTGCTCGTCATCAGCCTGAAACAGTAATTGTGTCAAGGCCGACAGGAAGCGGTCCAGCTTCCTAGGGCTAAACAGCAGTAGTGTATTCCCTTATTGGGATTGTCACATTAAGTTGACAATATACTACAACTTTGTCGCTCCACTACTGCTTAAATCTCTCTGAGAGATTTAGAAATATTATATTTCTAATTTTGCTGATCAGTGAATGAACTTCACTATGATTTACATACGTTTGTGAAGGAGA
>NC_068992.1:41844005-41845321 GCF_001194135.2 Octopus bimaculoides
TCAATTACTGTGTCCTTAAGTTTGTGAAGGGGAGACAAGCTCCCCCACCCAGCCTAGCCAGCATTCAGGGACATGTTTCTGAGTCTTTGCTCGTCATCAGCCTGAAACAGTAATTGTGTCAAGGCCGACAGGAAGCGGTCCAGCTTCCTAGGGCTAAACAGCAGTAGTGTATTCCCTTATTGGGATTGTCACATTAAGTTGACAATATACTACAACTTTATATATATATATATATATATATATATATATATGTATATGAATCTGTATATACATAGATACGCACATACTTGCATAGAAATAGATTAAAACGTCAGTCACTCCCAAACATTTACACGTATATGTGAGCGGTGTTTCTATTTATGTTTGTTTTCAGATGTGAACAATTATATCTGACTTAGATACATGTGTTTTGCTTAACGACAAGTGAATGCTACAATTTATTTTGCAAGATTTCCACCAACTCCAATGCAACCCTAAAAGGAAAAAGCATAATCAAACAATAAAAAAAAAAATGAAGACAAGCGTGGCTGTGTGGTAAGATGCTTTCCTCCCAACTACATGGTTACGCGTTCAGTCCCACTGTGGCATCTTCGGCAAGTGTTTTCTACTATAGATTCGGGGAGACCCAAACCGAAACTGAAAGAAGCCCGTCGTATATCCATTCACCCAGCCATCAATATATCTGTGCGTGTTTGTGTGTGTGTGGGTGTGTGTGCGTGTGTGTGTGTGCGTGTGTGCTTATGTGCATGTGTGTATGTGTTTGCGTGTGTGCGTGTGTGCGTGTGTGTGTGTTTGTCCCCCATCACCGCTTCACAAGCGTTGTTGCTGTTCTTATGCCCCTATCAAGACAATAAGAACTAGGCTTAAATAAAATAAGTCCTGGGGTCGATTTGTACGACGAAAATCCCGTGAAAGCCCTGCTCCAGCATGACTGCATTCAAGTGGTTCAAACAAATAGATGGATGAAGAAAAAGGAAAAAAATAACGAATGCAAAATAAAGCCAAATGTTTGGCTTCTGTGGAAGACAAATTCTATCTTGTTTACTAAAGGTCTTTTTCTGGTAATCTTTCACATTGCTAAACGTGCTTAATTATCTCTCGGTCTCATTAAGTACACACATTGTTATTATTAATCTATCACTTGGTGAATTTTCCCACTTTCACACTTGATTTCTCTGTCTCTCATACAATTACTCCTCTCATTTTCTACATGAGATTTCATTGTACACACACGAACACACACACGCGCGAAAGCATACACTTACACACACACACACACACACACACACACACACACACACACACACACACACACA
>NC_068992.1:41845888-41846407 GCF_001194135.2 Octopus bimaculoides
TATATATATATATATATATATATATATATATATATGCTTTGTTTTCTGTTTTTCTTTATTAGAAATTGAAGAACCAGGGACATTATGTTTGCATTGCGGTTTATATTTATATCATAATTGTTTATTTATACACGATGACTCAGACAAGACGTCTATTAGTAAAGCAAAATCGAGGGAAAGAACAAAATTACATAACGAAGCTTAAAGCTAATACATTAACAGCAATATAAAGACATTATCTAAATATAAGACATTATCTATAGACTGTATGTAACAACACGAGGATAGGAAGGCGTGTACAACACATTAATACCTCTTATTACTAGCCGCATAAACTAATCAATTGTTTATACATGTCTGTGCGATAAGAATATAAATATGTGTGTGTGTGTGTGTGGTATGTGTGCTTGCGTGCGTTTGTGTGTGTAAATGTATGTATATATATATATATATATATATATATATATATATATACACACACCAAATTGGACATGTCTATATCTATGTTTAAGTAAGTGA
>NC_068992.1:41847183-41847981 GCF_001194135.2 Octopus bimaculoides
ATATATATATATATATATATATATATACATATACATATACAGGGGTTGGACAAAATAGTGGAAACATTTTAAAATTTCAATCAAATTTAATTTAATATGGGGCACGACCGCCTTTGGTAGTAATTACAGCTTGAATTCTTCCAGGTATCGACTCATATAAAGTTTGAATTGTTTCCAAAGGAATTTTTGCCCATTCTTCATCTAAAACAGTCTGCAGTTCTTGTAGTGATGAAGGTGGAGGATATCGACTCCTTACTTGTTTTTCTAAAATGCACCATAAACGTTCAATAATATTGAGATCTGCGAACTCTGTTGGCCAAGTAAGATGTTAAACTTTACTAGAATGTTCCCCCTGCTGTTCTGTAATAAATTTAGCTGTTTGAATTGGTGCATTATCATCCCAATAGGGCTTAGCGTAAGAACCACATTCAAAAGTCACATTGTAAAATTTAACAAGAAATTATATATGCAGTTTCAAGGTGCAGCCATTGGTGTCGGTATAGCTGGAGATTTAGCCGGTCTCTTAATGACCTGGTGGGACCGAAACCGTAAGCAATCCTTACCACCATCGGGGACAAACACAGATACACAAATATATACACACGCATACATATATATATACATATATTCATATATACGACGGGCTCCTATCAGTTTCCGTCTACCAAATCCACTCACAAGGCTTTGGTCTGCCCGAGGCTATAGTAGAAGACACTTGCCCAAGGTTCCACGCTGTGGGAATAGACCCGGAGCCAAGCTACTTACCACACAGCCACTCCTGCGTCTATATATATATAA
>NC_068992.1:41848162-41850403 GCF_001194135.2 Octopus bimaculoides
TATATATATTAGTGGATTTGGTAGACGAAGAATGAAAGAAGTACGTCGTGTATATATACACATATATATACGTATGTATGTATGTATGTATGAGTGTCCTTATTCGTTTGAGTCTGTTTTTGTCCCGTCAATTTCTTGAGGCTGTTGCGTTTACGTCTTCGCTAATGAGCAGTTCGGAAAGAGACCAATAGAATGAGTCCTACTCTTACAAAGAATAAGTCCTGGTGTCCATTTGCTCGACTAAAGGCCGTGCACTAGAATGGTCGCAGTTAAATGACTGAAACATGTAAAAGAATAAAAGAATATATATATATATATATAATAATAGTCACATTTTCATTATATATAATATCCACATTTTCCTAAAAAAGGACGATGCCACCATTCCTTACTGGCAATCTTTTCCTCGACGAAAAAGTGGGATAAATACAGTACATGTGGATTCACGAATTCAAATGCTCAACGTCTGGTCTTGTTTTCACTTTCAATGCAACAACTACATCACCCCATCCTCCACAGTGGACAGAAAACAAATTGGAGCCAACAAATCAATTTCTCAGATATTGTGATGCTTTGCTATGTATCTATCAACAAATACAAAAAGGTAAATTTGTGTCTACGTTATCAACTGAACACTAAGATTATCTCTAACTCTGAATATTTTAGTTTTAGATCTGAAAAATACGGAACTCTTTATGTATGCAATAAAATCAATACAGTGGAAAGATATTAAAAGAGATTCTCTCGAGAAAGCAACATTATCTTCACGATGTTTTTTCATTTATACTGAAAAAAAATAGTGTTTCAAATTATGCTGCATTTAATCAAGTCTCACTTCCCCTACACAACAAGCCTCACGATTTTCAGGGAGAATATTCTGGATTATTTCTATTTAAGTAGTCGATTGCCACTTATTTTACTAAACCTCACAAGTGTACGAGGCAGATTTGTCTTTGGTGAGATTTGAAATCAGAAATACCTAATTTAGCATCTAAGATATAATAACAACATTTCACAATAATATTTCAAATATATATCGAAATAGGAATTTTTTAACTCCAAAGCTGTACTAAGAGTAAACTGCATAGATAAATTGCTATAAACCATTCTCTTCACAATAGTAATACAAACAACAAAGACACTATTTAAGTACTTAGATTCATATGTTACATTAATCCGCCTAATCAAAGCGGAAATTTATCAAACAAAATTCGCCAAATAATCAAGTAATAGATATAAAACAGCGAACGATAAAGCAAACAGACGTAAATTGAAATAACCTATATATGATAATTAGATGTTGCTTCCTGGACGCAATAATGCCGTGGGGACGGTTAATGTTTAGTAAAATTGAAGGGTGTTGCTTTTGTTGACGAGTTACGAAATTAATTGCAGCATTGGTGTTTTAGACAATACAATCAGTTTATATGTGATAGGCTGTTTTTATTTGATTTATTACATTATCTTTGATTTGGCAGAAACAAAAAGACAAAAAAAGAATTAAAAGCTAGAAAAAAAAAGCAAAATAAAAGCTGATGAAACTAAAAATGATTTTTAAAACAAGAAACGAGATAATACTTGCAGTAACCTCATATTCAATATAGACATACAGAAGAATGATTTATATAAGCATAAATGTATCTAGATTAATATTTCCTACACATATAAATATATCACTAGATACACTCAGTTACGCACACACACACACACACACAGACAATTATATATATGCATACATATAACTATATATATATATACGCACTATATATATATGCATATACGTACATATATATGCTTATATATAAACGTATATATGGATATAAATATATATATATATGTATATATATATGTAGATATATATGTATATATTGTTGTTGGCACTCCGTCACTTACGACGTCGAGGGTTCCAGTTGATCCGATGAACGGAAGAGCCTGATCGTGAAATTAACGTGCAAATGGCTGAACACTCCACAGACACTTGAACCCTTAACGTAGTTCGCGGGGATATTCAGCGTGACACAGTGTGACAAGGCTGACCCTTTGAATTACAGGCACAACAGAAACAGGAAGTAGGAGTAAGAGAAAGTTGTGGTGGAAGAGGACAGCAGGGTTCGCCACCGTTCCCTGCCGGAGCCTCGTGGAATTTTGGGTGTTTTCGCTCAATAAACACTCACAACGCCCGGTCTGGGAATCGAAACCGCGATCCTATGAGCGCAAGTCCGCTGCCCTAACCACTGGGCT
>NC_068992.1:41850689-41851220 GCF_001194135.2 Octopus bimaculoides
ATATATATATATATATATATATATATATATATATATAAATAATATATGTATTCTTTTATATTTTTCAGTCCAATGACTGTGGCGATGCTGGATCATCTTTCCACCTTCCTCCTTTGTCGGAGCGGATTTTGGTGAAGGATGGAGTTCGATGTTACTGCCCTTTTTTGCGTTTCTTACCTAGATATTGGCTCATATTTCTTTTTATTTAAAAGCAGCAGAAATATAACAAAAGACTGTTACTCGGAGTTTCACGTTCCCGATGAAGGGGAACGTGGAACTTCGAGCAGCAGTCTTTTGTTATATTTCTCTTGCTTTTAAATAAAGCATATTACTCTACCCCTGGTATTTGAGTATTACTTTTTCCACCTTGTTGCACATTTTCTGTGCTTACTCCGGTATATATATAGATAGATAGATTTATATATACGTATGTCTACACACACACACACACACACACACACACACACACATATATATATATATATATATATATATATATATATACATATACGTTCATATTCATATATCTAT
>NC_068992.1:41851709-41852630 GCF_001194135.2 Octopus bimaculoides
ATATATATATATATATATATATATATATATATATATATATATATATATACGTGTATATATATAGAGAGAGAGAAAGACAGACAGACAGATACAGAGAAAGAAATATAAGTAGATAAACAGATGCCTCTGTGTGCATCACATATGTGGTTATATACTCATTTACATATGAAAATGCATATATTTGTGCACACACAAAGCATCTAATTATGTGTAAGCATGTGTGCATACATAAAGATATAAACAGGCAAATAATTGCCTAGATGGATAGCTAGATTGAGAGGTAGAGGGAGAGACAGACAGAATGAGTGAGAGAGAGAGAGATAGAGAGAATGATGAATATGTGGTGTATGCATACACAAATATATGATGACAGTATATTCAACGGTTATACACAACCAAATAAGTAATACCTACCAGAATATCAAAATTTCGTAGTTTAAGGAACCATCTATTCACTAACCCTTACCCAACTCCTCTCCCTTTGTGACTATGTCTTTCTGTCTCTGTCTTTCATATTCACACGTGCACACACTCTCACACGCTTACAACAAAATCACACGTTCGTATATTTACGCACTTAAACGAATATTTTAGGAATAACGAAAATTTCGCTTTACAAGATTGCTTTGCAATTTATGATCCTGTTCTCTTAGAAAACGTCAGGATTATCGTCAGGATTAGTTTCAACACCGTAAGATCAATAATCGTAATCCTATTTAAAATTCCAATGTGATATACACTGTTAGTGGTCCTATTTTATTGACTCACTCGATCAACAACACACTACTATTTCAATACCATTTGCTTCTAGAAAAACGGTTACATACATATATACGTACGTACATACATACATACATACATACATGCATATACAAACATATACGCATAAACAGGCACACACACACACACACACACACACAC
>NC_068992.1:41853940-41856392 GCF_001194135.2 Octopus bimaculoides
AGAGAGAGAGAGAGAGAGAGAGAGAGAGAGAGAGAGAGAGAGAGAGAGAGAGAGAGATTCAGCGTGCTTCTATTTGAAGCTTCACCACTTCTTGCTAGGTCTGCATTTTTAGTGCTATTTAGAGTTGCAGTCTTTAACTGTAACTCCAAATAGTGGCGGATTTTTGGTGATGGCCTTCCATGCATACAATCTTCGGCAATCATACAGCATTCTGTTCTCCATCTAAACAGTCTTAAACATTGTTTACCCATATCTCTAAATTTCCAGGCCGCTGTCAAGGTTATAGTCTTTCAGTACCGCAAACAAAAATGCAGCTAAAATATAACAAGAAATTGAGGCTTCGTTTATGGAATGTCCGTCCGCCCCAGGACTAAGGCTTCACTCCAGAACTGAGGCAGCAATAACTCAAGCTGTTCATAAATATAACATTTCTTCACTCAATGAAGGTCATCTTGCAGTTATTTCTCAGTTAGAGATGATTGGTTGTTGGGGTTCGATGATGTGAAGAAGACCTTACTGCGCGAAAGTCTTTATCCTCTCCTTCTGGAGTCAAAGATCAGTTCATGACGTTTTCGCTTTAGTTCGAGAAAAACTTCTGCCACACTCCTGAGTTCTTACATTCTAAACATGTCTTCCCAGAACACTAGGATGATAATTCTTATGAGCAACTTTGTACAGGCATCTTAATGATCCAGCATTGAAACAAAGCTGTTTTAATTGGAGACTTCAAACTCCAAGTCAGTGCTGACCATCAAGCATAGTTTGATATTTTTGATCTGCGAGGAACGGCGTTAACGAACATAAAAGGTCTACGTATCTTTTTCCTTTTCCGTGAATTTGACATTGCAATCAGCAACAATTTCTACCAATAATGAACTATAAAAGGATTTGGATACATCGGAGATGAAAGAATAGCTATATGAGTGATTAGATTATCACATAACGTGTTATGAAGTACATTAACATCACTCGTTTTGTTCCACTTCGCTTGTTATCCTGCAGATCACGCTCTTTCGTGTACTGCTACTTCCCTCCGCATTGCTCGAAAGAGTCATACTCCCAGAGGGAATTCGTGCTGGTTATTTGATTTCTCTGAACGCGTACGTGTCTATGTATCTACACACACACACACACACACACACACACACACACACACACACACACATGCACATACACATACACACACATACACCTACACATCTCTTTCTCTTACACACATACACACACTGTTATTTAGAATTCCTGCTCACCAAATATATCTCCATGCGCAGTTTCAGAAATAAGGACAGTAAAAGAGTTTTCCATGTTTGGGCGAGAAAATGAAGTGAAAGAGACTGAAAGTTATACCTTCATTCATGAATAATGCTTTTCAATGGCGAGTATTTGACTAAAGATTGACTTGGAAAATTATCAGTCATGAAGTTCCTAATACTCTAAAACTCTATAAAGACTATTATACTATGACATTCATTAAAAACTGCATATCTTATATATTTCTGCAAATCCTGCTATTACTGTGCTTATTTGTCAATAAATATGTAATTACATACTTTCACACAGTATATAATGTACATCTGATATAAATAAGGATATGTATTCATAAAAACAACAAAACAAACACCATCATACACAGTTTCTCTAATTTATGTATCATAAATGTCCATATGGTTTGCCAATAATGATGGATATCCAATATTAATAACATATATGCAGTTATCTATCCCTAGACAAGTTTACGATAACACAGAATACTTTGTTCCTCATGATATTCACAATTTTCATTTTTTTATGTGTATTTTCTTTCTTTTTGTTAGTGATCAATACTTTATGCCAACAATTGAGGTCAATCTATAAAGTAAGCTAATTTATATTAGTTGTCACCAGTTTCGTTTTCGATTAACAAACAAATTGTCCTTAGCTTTCTCATATGGCTCCCTCTCTCCTTTCTATAGATACACACATACACATTATATATATATATATATATATATATATATATGGTAGCGTCATCGATGAGCATTAATTGTGTACGAAATCACTGGTGGTCTGGTACTCTCTCCTGATGTAGAATGGATGTCACCCTTGTCAGCCAATAGATAATGCACTGCCCGTGGCTAAGACTAGGAGTTGATTTGACCCTTATTTCTAGCAATGCTGGTGCAGACTTGCACCCTAAGACACTTTAGTGATTATTGCACTTGTTCGTTTTTGCTTTAAATTGAAACTAGCCACTTTAATTATATATATATATATATATATATATATATATATTTATATTTATATACATACATACATATATATATACATATATACATATATATACATATACACATATATATGTATATATACACGTATATATACATATATATATATATATATATATACACGTATATACATATATATAAACATATATATACACATATATATACATATATATATATATACATATATA
>NC_068992.1:41856513-41861385 GCF_001194135.2 Octopus bimaculoides
ATATAAGTTACATAAACATGAGACGATTGTAAAAAAACTTATTATACATCTTATTCTATACTGTACATTCATACTTTGATAATATACGTGGGAATACAATTCTATATGTTAATATACCTCTTGTTGTGATTATTCCAAATATTCATTTTCCATTTTCTTTGATATATATATATATATATAAGTTCAAAAAAACAATAACAAAAAAACAACAAAGTGAGGACGTGATATGGATAGTGTTATTGGACGCTCAGGAAAGGAAAGAAAGAGTGCATGACGTTTCGGGCGTAGCCCTTCGTCGGAAAGATGGAAAGTTCGGAGAATGGAAGAACGGAGAAAGAGGAAATTGGTTCCGATGCCCACGAGGTTTGAAAAACTCATGGGCTGACCAAGTAACTCTGATGGAATGTGACCGAATGAAGTTTATTTTTTCAACATAGTCCCCCTCAAGTCCCACACATTTCTTCTATCAATGATTTAGTGCTTGGATGCCATTTCTAAAAGAGCTTTCACCATGTTGGTTAATAAAGGTAATCAACATCGAATGTGACGTCATCATCCCTGCGATACTGCTTCCCCGCCAGATGATTTTTCCGTTTTAGGGAAGAGGGGCCAAATAAGGCGAACAGACAAGGTAATCAACCAGTTCAAAGCCACAGTTATGCACAGAAGCCATTAAAACCAAGAACTAGAAAGAAACAATGTAGTTATTAATAAAAAGGCTGTCAATTAATGCATACAAGATTTCACAGCTCTAGCATCACTCCATGGTAGTCAGCCCCATCTTGTATATATTTGTGTGTGTATGTGTCTGTGTGTGTATGTGTATGTGTATGTGTCCATATGTGTGTGTCTCTCTGTGTGTATGTGTGTGTCACTATGTGTGTATGTGCGTGTATGTGTTTGTGTGTATGTGTCTGTGTGTGTATGTGGCTGTGTGTATGTGTCTGTGTGTGTATGTGTGTGTGTGTGTATGTCTGTGTGTGTATGTGTGTATGTGAGTGTATGTAGGTGTGTTTGTATGTATGGCTGTATGTATGTGTCTGTGTGTATGTGTCTGTGTGTGTATGTGTATGCGTGTATCTTTGTGCCAGTGATTACCTCCCAACACTGCTTCCTGGTGTGTTTACGGTCCATAACTTAGCTCTCCGGCAAAACAGAACCGACAGCATAAGTAGCAGACTTTTAAAATATAAATATCGGGGTCGATTTGTCTGACACTAAAATTGTTCAAAGCAGTGCCTCCAGCATGGCCGTAGTGTCATGGCTGAAACAATTAAGAGATTCTTGATTATATAGATTATATATATATATACATATATATATATATGTATGTGTGTGTGTGTGTGTGTGAGAGAGAGAGAGAGAGACAAGTTTTTCTCTTAGCATCTTATACATTATGGACGCGGTGAAATCTGTTGAATCTCTCTTAATTGCTGAGTGTCAATGTCAGATAGTAACACTATTTTTGCTAGTGTTGCATGACTTCTGCGTATTGTTGGAAACTCCAACAGAACAACAACGACAAAAAAATGCTACGTTCTGAAATTGTCTTGCTGTGCGTTCATATTAAATATCGTAGGAAAAGAGGGGGGGGGGAAGATGGGGGAAGAGAGAACGTTAAAAACTTGACTTCATTATACTAGAACATTGTGACGACGTGTCTCTTCCGTTTCTCACCTCAGGAGGTGTCTTACATCCATAATCACTGATAAATCAGTAGTGATACAGATAAACACTGTGTACAACATCAAAGTATAGTTTATATAAATGTGACTAAAAAAGCTTATGCTAAGCAAGACCACCAAATAGACTAATAACACAAGAGTTACTACAATATCAATATAAGTCCTCATTAGTATAATGAACTCTTGAAAGAACCCCACTAAACTCGGTTCAACTAACCTGAAACTGAATATCATTGGTCATTACATGATACAGGTAATATAAACAAATTATTTCTGTCTTAGCGTTTATCTTATTCGTGTGGAAAGCTCTCTTGTTCTGTTGACAAAATCATGGTATTGCTGTATAACCAATGCGCCGGGACGATAAGAATAAAAAAAAAGCAGTAGTCAAGGACAGAGTTCGATGTCATTGATTACCACTATCCTCCAAAAATTCTGAATTTGTGCCAAAATTTGAGACCTATTAATTAGTAAATAACTGAGAGTTGAGAGACCAGTGGTTCCCAACCTTTTCACTACCAAGAACCCCTTTCATTTAAATGAGTTTTTCCCACGGACCTTTTATTAACATACGTATCCTTATGTGTGTATATACACACACACTGGGGTCGATGTAATCGACTTAATCCCTTTGTCTGTCCTTGTTTGTACCCTCTATGTTTAGCCCCCTGAGGGCAATAAAGAAATATACATATATGAAATGTTGAATTTAGTTCATGGAACCCCAGTATTACCTTTGCAGACCACAAGTTGGAAACAACTGCTATAGACCTTAATAGTAAATCACACATTCAAAATAATAACAAAAAAAGATTATCGAAATACAATAGCTCATTCGAAAATTGTACTCCGCCACAATCTTCATCTTATGACTAGGTTATGAAGTTACTACCATGAAAATATAGAAATAAAAGCGCCAGAAAGCGTCATGTCTAGTCAAGAGAGAAAGTAAATGGTATAATTCTCGTAGGAATTAGAATTAAATGAGGTATTGATTATGTGTGGCTAAATATTAAATTTAAAGGTTATTCATAAACATATGATTATTTAGATTGATCAAATGTAAAATACGGAAAATATGTTATTCTAATATTTAATATATTTACCAACCATTGTTGTCGGAGGTGTTGAGGTTCAAATGATTCGTTTATGATATTTAATACAGTTTAAGCATTCTCATTTATTTTCGTAGGTGTAATCTATAACAAACATCAAACGTATTCATGAATAACTTTTTTTTTTTAAATAACGAATTTTAATATTAGTTCATGAATAATTCAAATTTGGCGAAAATACATTTATCATTGAATTTCAATCGTCCAAATTTGACAACGAAATCGGAAGATCGTTGAAAAACCGATGGACAAAGGTCGATAACTTAGAAGAAATATCAATCAAACAATTGTATTGGCCAATAAATTATTTTCCATTGAGGCATATAATGATTGTACATTACTATTTGAAATAATCAGTGGGGACCTCTTCTCAGTAGCTTCAACAAATAGAAGCAATAAACTTTCTCTTCAATCACACTCGGGCCACTTAATCAAAAGCTACAACTTAGTCATAAGGTCCATTCCTTGTGATGGGGTTGGATAAGCTGCCTAAATGAAGTTAGAAGTCTTTCAAAGAGAGCGAAAGCTACTGGTAGGTCCCCTCAAGCTCGACATGTCAAAGGATAAAACCCAGACTAAAAGAGACCACTGCCTCACTGAGGTAAAATTCGCTTTGTGTAAAGCCAAATAAACGCCATGTTACAGGAGCAACGATGATAGTTCAAAACAAACGGCGCAAAATCAAAATATATATATTGTATAAACGACCGTGGGTAAGGCCAAAATAATGCGAAGTAAATGCAAGGTAAATCACAAGAAAACAAATATGAATGTAGACTTAGCTTGTATTCGATATTTCGGAGCTATGACCCAATTTTTAAGAAATTTACGAATGTTGCCGATGCGCGTGTGTGTGAGCGTGTGTGGAGTGGATAAATATTGTTATATGTGTACGTATTTGCGTGTAAAGCTATGTAAGACCGTACACATGGAATTCTTCGAAGACACGTTATCTGGAAATTTTACTGAAATTCAAGAAGCGCGCGCGCACACACACACACACACACATGATCACACGCATAGTTATTTGCGTTTACGATGACAGTTATATATGAATTTTGCATAAAGAAAAACAGTTACTCACGTGATATAAACCTGCTGTCTTAATTGAATAAGTTTTATGCTGTTAGCAATATAGCATAGGGCATATCAAGTGGATATATACCATATTCATAAGTAGAGAGTACTTTGCTTAACAAAAACATGTAGTACAGCTGACTAAGTTTACAATCTTAGTTCATAACTTGTTGACCTGATGATAAGCAGCTATTTGGATCTAGATTAAAAAGAGAAAAGATTTGTTGGAAGAAGAGAGAGGAAAATGGACATGTATATCTATAGCATTTAGTAAATGTACTGAGAAAATGTTTCACTTGCTGAAAATCTTAAATTAAGTGTGTATAAAAAAATAACTGTATGTATGTATGTGCGTGTGTGCATACATGCATTTATGTATGTATGTGTGTGTGTATATATATATATATATATATATATATATATACATATACATATACATACATAACCAAGCGCGTACACACACATACACATATATATATAAGTATATATATATATATAGATGGAACAAAAACGCAATAAAGGACAATAAGAAATCCGGACATATAGATGATGCAAAGGCGGACAGGGAAAACAATAATTACAGGGACAGGAAAATAACAACAGGTATCTTTCAACTGAGGACGATTCAAGTTGAGCTGGTATGTATAAAGTCAAAGCCGAAAGGCAAGAATATAGGAGATGGACATAAGTTGAGCAAAAGTGTACTTACGCCGCTATATACTCTTTACTCTTTTACTTCTTTCAGTCATTTCCCTGTGGTCATGCTGGAGCTCCGCCTTTTAGTCGAAGAAATCGATCCCAGGACTTATTCTTTGTAAGCCTAGCACTTATTCTATCGGTCTCTTTTTGCCAAACCGCTAGGTTACGGGGACGTAAACACACCAGCATTGGTTGTCAAGCGGGAACAAACAAAGACACACAAACATACACACACACACACACACACACACACACACACATATATATATATATATATATATATATATATATATATA
>NC_068992.1:41861683-41870018 GCF_001194135.2 Octopus bimaculoides
ATATATATATATATATATATATATATATATATACACATACGACGGGCTTCTTTCAGTTTCCGTCCACCAAATCCACTCACAAGGCTTTGGTCGGCCCGAGGCTATAGTAGAAGAATCTTGCCCAAGGTGACACGCAGTGGGACTGAACCCAGAACCATGTGGTTAGTAAGCAAGTTACTTACCACACAGCTACTCCTGCGCCTATATGTATATATAAATATAAAAAATGGAATAACAACGCAACAGAGAGCAATAAAACATCTGGACAGATAGTTGATACAGAGGCAGACAGAAGAAACAACAATTAGAGGGACAGGTAAAACAAGGATGGGTCATTCGGGGCCTCCTTTCGTTAGTCCTCATCATTTTCTACTCCCCTCCTCTCCTCCTCCTCTTCTTCCGCCTCCTTTTAGTTCCTTTTCCTCATTTCCGTCTTGCTGCTGATGCTGCTACTGCTGCCTATATTCTAATATTGTAGTTGGTGCAAAACCACAGTATTAATTGAACACGCCGTTTATTAAGTTTTATTCCAAACGGTTGCTATCCAGTGATTTTCCCATGCAATAAAGATTCAGATATCTGCGGTCCAATGTCCTACGATAGCTGGGGACACAGTGGCATCTTTGAATTTGAAATAAAAGACTTATCTCTTGCGTCTAATATATCGATTAACCACAGTGAATATACCTCGTTAGCTCAAGATGCTATAGTTTATTTAGACATTTAGATATAGTTACGATTGTATCGTTAAAGTATTTCTTTAAAACTGTAGAGTACGGATCGTGAATGCGAACGTATACTTCGTAGAACTATACAAAACTGCTTTAAAATGCCTATTCACGTTGTATAAGTGAAAGAAACCTCTTCTTTGCTACACATTCAACTTTAGATCGTACACGAGATAAATAGACTAAAATTGATTCTAAACGTAAGAGGTTCACAAAGATCAAGAATATCCGAATTAGAGGATCGCAATTACATTATGTCTCACTTCTGTATAGAAATCACGTTAAAATAACTTTCATAAAAGGTTGTAAAATTCGCATAGCAGATCGACAGCTTCTAAAGAGCCAGCTTCTGGAATTTAACTTAATTATAACTTCATAAAATCATAGACAGAGTGATTAGTCGGAGAACCAGTAATTTATCTTTCGAAAATAACTCAAACAGTAATGAATGATTTGCAAGTTTAGTAACGAATGTCACACAGTTCTATTTTAGCTGTTCTTTTCCCTACACCAGATATATTTACGTTTTCTTTATTATTTTTCTATATTACATGTGTTTTTTTTATTTTTTATTTCTTTCACTTGGTCGACGTTACTAAATCTCTTATTGACTGCATGTTAAAGAGATTACTGTGATTAAATGATTCTAAATGACAATCATGAGATGTTGGTCTATTCTTGACAAGAAAACAATATGAAAAGAACACACATGACTTTTCATAAGTTGTCCATCCAACTGGTTCTCCGAGAAATTTTACTCACTAGCAACAAGAATATGAAAGAAAATCTAGCTGGTGGATTGACATGTTCAAAATAGTAACCAAATCTTTCAGAAATAAGTGTCTACAGGTTATAAAAATAAGAAAAACCCCAGCTTCACTTATGCAACCTGTGGTATGATATATGTCAACAGACGCGAGTCATTAATAGAATTAATCACAACATTTCTCGAACTTAATTGACACGGAACTAAAACAGCAACAAAACTAAACAAAAGAACAACGATATACATTATTGTCTGCCGACAAAATATATATATACACGCATATATTTATAATATATATACACAGATATATATACACATGCATATCTTTATAATATAGATATGTGTGTGCATGTGTGTGTTGTGTGCGTGATTCTGTCTATGTTCGTCCCCACCACCGGTGTTGGTGAGTTTGCGACCTCATAACTTAGTAGTTCGGCAAAATTAAACGATAGTATATGTACTACGCTTAAAAAAAGATAAGTACAGAGGTCGATTCATTTGGTTGAAACTCTTGAATGCTGTGCGCCAGCATGGTTGCAGTTTAAGTAAAAGCTGAGACTTTATATGTATCCAGGGAGCGGTTAATAAATTGTCGTGTAAATTATACAAAAATTAAATTAACACTGACATTTCATTTTAACAGATATGTCTACCAAAATTACATAAAAATAACTTAGTCGCCATTATTTTGAAACACGGCCTACAAATGACTTCGGAATCTCCTGCAACTCTTTTGGACGTCTCCGACTGAGTTCTGCTTGTGTGGCATAATGCAGTATCCTGTTGCTAGACCTAGGGTCTTCCAGCAGCAACTCTCTTGACCCAGAACAGCACTACCTCCTCCAGGAACATGATGTAGGCCCGCGTGTTGAGTCTGAGGACGTGTGGGGAGATGAATGGAGTTATAACGTCGCCATCACTAGTAAACACGCCAAAGACCATGATGCTGACTGGATGTTTGATTTCTATCACCCTCAGTACATGTCGTCAGACTGAGACCCAAACACTCTGAAATGTTCGTATTGGATCTCCCGGCGCGAATAACAAGCAGTACAACATATTGTTTCCAAATTTGTAGCTAAGTGAATTGCGTCATGGTGCTGCCTTTCTCACAGATGGTTGCCAACTGATTCTAATAAACTGTGTAGTTGACAAACTCAGAAACCCACAACGCAGTTGCGTGAAATCAAAAATATAAAATGTCAAAAATTTACCTATCGCAACCTGTATGTGGGTGTGTGTGCGTGTGTGTGCGTGTGTGCGCACGTGTGTGTGTATATATATATATATAGTAAATTCTCAAAAGAAGAACAAACACAAAAAATCACAAAAACGCGAGGACGTGGTACATGTAAAATATTAGCAGACGCTCAGGAAAGGAAAGAAAGACGGTTTAACGTTTCGAGCAAAGCTCTTGTTCAGAAACAGAGGAAAGTCCAATAGAAAGTCCATATATACGACGGGCTTTTTTCAGTTTCCATCTACCAAATCCACTCACAAAACGTTAGTCGGCCCGTGGCTATAGTAGAAGACACTTGCCCAAGGTGCCACGCAGTGGGAATGAACAATGTGGTTGGTAAGCAACCTACTTACTACGCAGCCACTCCTGTGCCTATACACACACACACACACACACACACACACACACACACACACACACACACACATATATATATATATATGTATGTATGTATGTATATATATATGTCTGTGTGTGTGTGTGTGTTTGCATGTGTGTGCGTGCGCATACATATGCATACACTCTTACAGAGATATATATATACGCTTGAAACTTCGAGTAACTTTTTTGCTACCTGTTTCTAATGTGTACGTACTTTCTTTTTTTTTTTTCATTTGAGTATTGTGTTAAGTATTTCTTTAAATGTCAACATATACATTCAGGTACTTGTTTAGATTGTCTTAGCTCAATAACAGGACCATTATTCATTCAATCAGACATAAAATATCGAAGTCTTAACACAAAAATGACATCAACTAAGAATAACATTCTACATGAAATAAAACTTTTAAGATCATATACATGAAATATAAAAGAATAGAGACCCTTCAACGAATCGGTTTTGTTTAGTTCGCTTGTTATGGTTGGTATATAAGAGACAATTTATGCTATACAAAGGACGCAGAAAATACTTAAAGAAGAAATATTACCCGGCAATCATTCTGTCTTTGAGAAAAATTTGATTGACATAAAGTAGGATGACAATTGAAAATAAGATGTGGAGCAGATATAGAGGCTTCAAGGTATATCAGACGGAAAATACATTAACGTTTTTCAATTAACATTTACTCACGCAGAGACGAACGCATTTATATTCGTTGCCAACTATGAGAAATGTCACCATTGCACTTGTTTCATGATTAATATTCTTCTAATTAACGAAGCGGGCGGTTGCAGAATCGTTAGCACGCCGGGCAAAATGTGTAGCAACATTTTGTCCATCCTTATGTTCTGGGTTCAAATACCACCGAGGTCGACTTTGCCCTTCATACTTTTGAGGTCGATAAAATTGTGTATTAGTTCAGTAGTGGGGTGGATGAAATCGTCTTACACACTCCCCCGAACTTTTCAGACCGTGTACTAAAATGTGAAATCAACATTGTTTTTAATAACCATGATGATGATGACGACGAAGACGACGATGATGACGATGATGACGATGATGATGGTGGTTATGATGATGAGGATGAATAATGAATAGGAACAAGAGGAAGAGAATGATGGAGGTGACAGTGACGACAATTTAATCAACAACTACAATAAGAATAGTTTCATTAGGGGATTCGTTGATGAAGTTGACTTCATTATTTGACTTGAACTTTGTTTATCGATCACAAAATGAATTTGACAGGATTTAATGTTTAGAAGTTGAAGAATCCATCGAAACACAGTGACGCATTCTATCCGAGACTCTCGTGATTTTGTCTCAATAATAATAATAATAATAATAACAGATGCACCGGGGACGTTTAACATGTATATATATACTCACACACACACACACATACACACACACACACACACACACACACACATATATATATATATATATATATATATATATATAAACAGAGAGAGAGAGAGAGAGAGAGAGAAAGAGGGAGAGATATAGATAGATAGATAGATAGATAGATAGACAGACAGACAGACAGACAGACAGATAGATAGATAGATAGATAGATAGATAGATAGATAGATAGATAGATGTATTACATGTATTACAACACACGGTTATTTAGATATTGTTTATTTTCCTGTTTCGTTCATCAAGACACACAGAAATCAACAAGCATGCTGATGTTCGACCTGCTAAAATTACCCATTAAAATATTTACAAATCACGCTGTTTTGTCTGCTTGCAATAAAACTGGAGCGAAGAAGAATACATTATATAATTTAGTCGGTGATGTGCGATATTAAACAAACAAAAACCGAAAACTTATTGGATGACCACGTCTAGAATGCCTTTGATCAAAGATCTGCTTCATCAGTGCTAACCTAAAGTCAAACAAAACAAATACAAGTATATTAGCGAAACCAACTTCATATCCCAAAGTTGTTTGTGAAGAACAATACTTAAAGCCTAATAATTTCATTCTATTACAATATATACGATTATTTCCTTATATCTACATATATTTCTGTATTCAAGTTTTACATCAACAAGCTCTCTCTGACGCCAAATGTTATATTACAGACTTCGAGACTGCTACAGTTCTTTCTTCATCCAACTGGATTCGGTTATATTGACAAAGTTTTTCCTTTGCTTCTTTACCGTCACCTGGCTAGCGGTTAGATAATACATTCCCAGGGTCATATTTTTAAATAACAGCAGGGCTTAACATTGCGTAATTTTTGTCGATCTGACAGTCATACTGGTTTCTGATGCAGTAAACTATAATCTCTATAGTGTTTTCTGAAAGGCGCCATCTCTATTATTAATTTGGTTATTTTGTTGCAACAAAGAGTTGTTTTTTTCCCCCTAACATACAAACAAAAGAAAATACAAATAATAATCAGCAACAACAGTAATAACAATTGCAACAAAAACCAATCAAGAAGTAGGAATAGCAAAGGAACAAAATCATTGCATAACTTTCCGATGTTTATATTTGCATAACAGACAAAATATATGCGCTGGCTTATTTGGAAACAAAACTGATTTTCAAAAATATAATAAGTGTTATCAGTAGTAGTAATAGTAGTAGTGGTGGTGGTGGTAGTGGTGGTGGTAGTAGTAGATAAGCAGCGACGAAAATCAACAACAGCAGAAACACTCGTTGTGGTGGGGTATGTCAGATCGATAACTACAATAGCCACAACAACAATGACGACGACGACAACAACAACAGCAACAACAAAAACAACAACAAAAGCAACAGCAACCTTGAAAATATCGATCAAATATAAGAATACTAATAGGAATAATGACAACAACAAAAACAACAGCTGTAATAACAATAATGATAATGCCATTGTTGTTGTTGTTGTTGATGATGATGATGATGATGTTGATGATGATGATGATGATGAGGAGGAGGAGGAGGAGACGAGGGGGAGGTAGGGTTGGAAGAAGGGTGATTATGCTAATAACGATAGTAATAACAACAGTAAGGAACAAGAAATAAGCGTAACAATGAAATAATAACAACATGAGGTTAATAGGTCCCAGTTCATAACTGCTACTTATTTCAGTTCTATATTTAAGAGATGAGGAATTATGTACATTATTTACATTTTACGGATATTTCTCCTCATCTTGTTTGTTGTTAACCCAATGTTTCAGCTGATATACTCTCCAGCGTTCATCAGGTGTCTTGGGGAAATTTCGAACCTGCGTTCTCATTCCTAAGTTATTTTTCGATGTTGTTATTATTATTATTATTATTATTATTATTATTATTATTGAGTGGGAAAACAGTGCATGCCATCAAAGTCACGCTGGGGTAAAATATACGAAGTTCATTATACCCATCATGACTACCCGTGTGATAAGGTTACACCAGGCACATGCATCACAACCATATGTGCGCGACATGGTGATTTCATATCAACATAAACAGCGCATGACCTTGCAGGTGGGGCCCAGTTAGAATTTTCTTCAGGTCGAGTAGTCCATCCCGCTCAAAAGGTCCCTGAATAAGGTTTGTTTAAAGATGTTGAGCAAAACACCCATGTTTCCGAAGGTGAATTATTCAAACCCCAAAGAATTCTTCCCAACACATGGTTATGATGCTCCCCCACTATTTCTGCTCATGATCAGCGATGTACCTATCGTCAGCCACCAAGGGACATACTCAACTGGTTAAGGTCAAACAACTGACAAGCAAATCTGTTGTATTAAGCAGAATATTTGCTGTAGCCCATTTTTTATTCCAAGAGAAAACAATGTACATGGTAACACTTTTTTGATGCTCACCCACTACTGCTCATGATTATTATTATTATTATTATTATTATTATTATTATTATTATTATTATTATTATTATTATTATTATAGACACTGCCTGGAATCGAACTCGGAATATTGGAGTTAGTAGCCCGCGCTCTTAAAATAACAGACAGAAAACACCACTGGAAAATACGAAAACTAAAAGAAGACGCACATATGCTAGGACACAACAACCTCCTAAGCAAACCGAGTGCATATATGAATAGCATATGGGAACTGGTATTAAGGAAGTATACATAAATATTAGATTTATAAGCACTAAACTTCACTCCATAATTCCCCCGGGATTATGGCGTAGTGGTTAAGAGCGCGGGCTACTTATTCCGAGTTCGATTCCAGGCAGTATACTGACTGATAATAATAATAACGTCGAAAATTACCTTAGGAATGATAATCCAGGTTTAAAATTTCCCTCATGACACCTGATGAAGGCTGGAGAGTATATCAGCCGAAGCGTTGTGTTTACAACAAACAAGACGAGGACAAATATCCGTCAACTGTAAATAATGCTACTTATTTTATAGACTCAGAAGCGATAAAAGTCAAAGATGATCACTTTTTGTATTCAAACTCAGAACGTAAATCGGGTGGAAATTCCTTTTTGAATTTTGTGCGACGCGACAACAGTTCTGTCTATTCTATAATAATAATAATATTCTTTTCTACTATAGGGGCAGTGCATGGTATTTTAGAAGGTACACTACGCGATTACATCGACCCGTGTGCTCGGCTGATGCTTATTTCGTTGACCTAACAAGAGTGGGATCAACACAAACCGCAGAGAGCAGCAGAGTCGCAGGCTAGCAAGATCCCCTGGGATTTCCCAATTCGAACAGATCAGGTGCTAGAGAATGACCAACCAGACCTAGTAGAGTGGACAAGACGCACAACATGTGCTATATAGTTAATTCTACGTGCCATTTTGACCCACGAATATTCAAGAAGGAAGGCAAAAACATAGTTATATACAATCCTAAGTACAAGATAACCCGGCTGTCCTTGTGGACAGTATCAGAAGGCATCAAGAGGAATATAAAGGAAATCGAAATAAAGTACCCAGTGCAACAGCTACAAAAGTTTTGCCTCCTTGACACGGCCTGAATAATCAGGAAAAGTATTAGATAGTTGACAGTAAAAGATAACATGTTACCGTGGGCTGCAGTTAGCAAGTCCGCTACGCATCGAAGACTCCAGGAGTTACAACTAAACCTGAGAAAAACGAATAAATATTAATAATAATAACAACATTAACAATCAGTTAGGGTTGAAGCCTGCTGCCGACGGAAAATGAGAATAACTATTAAGCAGACGCACAATGTCAAAAACGAGCATCCTTAATGTTGCTATACACGCGTATATATATATATAT
>NC_068992.1:41870498-41873003 GCF_001194135.2 Octopus bimaculoides
TATATATATATAAATAAACAAAGACAAACTATTGTAGTTCTTGAATTTAACAGGAAAATGAAAATGAATGTTGATTCGCTGGCATAAAGGTAACACATTAATCTCGTTAATATACGGATGTGGGTTCGACTGTCACACGGATAGGAAAGTCTTCTTTTTCTGTCTAGGGCTTATATGCCCCGTTTATTAGACTTTTTCCTTAGTCATTGCACGGTGATAGCCATAAGCCTATATTAAAATACCATTATTATTATTTACAAGCTTGTAAAAAACGGTACCGTATAAAAAATTATTCGCACCGAAAGCATATATATATATATACAAACATATATTTACGTTATTGTTATGTCTCAACGCTACTGCTATCTAGCACCTTTGGATCATCTCTACTCAACCGCTACACAACTGCTACTCGACTGCTACTCAACGTTTTCTTTATTTGGCACTACGGCCATACCACAGAGGGGGACACTACAAGGACAGACACAACACCACAATGGGGGCACAAAACATAAACGAATGACAATGAGATGTTATATAATGAAGAAATGAAATGGCTGCATGGGCCCCATAACCATGCAGTACCATTTGAATCGTTTATATAAACTATTTACCATCGTTCACTTTTTGTATGTGTTATTCTTAATTGTCTGTTTTCTCTCTCTTTTTTTAAAAAATTATATTTATAACATGAAACACTTACTATTTTTCCTTTTTTGTTCTTTTTTTTCCAGATTTTTTATTTTATTTTATTTTTATTTTTAATACCTCATAAATGGCTCCAAGTCCCTGAGTTCGATCACTAGTGGCAGCTCGTCGAACATCACCGCTACTCCGGGCGGATCAATTTTGTCTCCGCACATGTCTTTTAGTTTTTCGTATGTGTCCCTATCGACCACAATGGCCTTCACATTTTCCGAGTAGACATCTGTTGGTAGCTTAATTCTTATAATATACTTGAATTTTAGAATTTTCTTCTCCGTCTCTTTGTCTTTTGAATAAGTCACAAAATTCCATTTGTTTTTCCATCTTCTTGGTTTTTTTCTATTCTTCTTCTGCTACTGGTGTATTTCCTTCTTGAACTCCAAACCATTTCTCTATTTCATCCTCGCATGTTTGAACTCTGCGTCATTATCACTGTTCCCTCCTTCTGTAAATCCACCTGTTTAGTAATTGCCTTCTCTCTTTCTTTCTCCGTCATCTCTTCATCTGCCTTCCCTCTGGTCACAGCTTTCTTTTCCACTTCTTTCTTCTTTTTCTGGTACTCTGGTGGCGAGTTTGTTCTTCCACTCCTCCTTCGTTTTCTTTCCACTACCGTGAATCCCTCCTCCGTTGTATTTTCTTCTGTCTCTGTCTGTACTACCTGGTTCGTGTTTTCCTGCTTTTCTGTTGGTTCTCTCTGCGGGCATCTCGCCTTCATGTGACCTTTCTCGCCACATGCAAAACATGTAGGCGGCCTGCCCTCCACTTTCACTCTTAATTTTTGGTCGTCAGGTAGCGCTATCTCCTCATCAATTCTATTTAGGTCTTCCACTGTTGCCTGGATAGTGAGTTCGATTCCATATCCCCAATAATCCACATTTTGTGTTCTTGTGGCCTTCAATATCTTGGCCTCTTCTTTCATGTTGTACTTTATTGCTGTCATGAGCCATGCTTCTTCTAGTTCTGGGGGTA
Organism: Octopus bimaculoides; assembly: GCF_001194135.2. Classification (NCBI taxonomy): domain Eukaryota; kingdom Metazoa; phylum Mollusca; class Cephalopoda; order Octopoda; family Octopodidae; genus Octopus; species Octopus bimaculoides. Next base: position 41,872,173 of record NC_068992.1, read on the forward strand.
CTTTGCCTAATTGCACTCTGGCCACACGTTTGCCACAGTACGACGGCAACAGCACCCATTCCTCCGATCGTATAGCTTCCGTAGTGCTTTTAATTACTTCTATTTCTGTTGCAAAGCGTACCTCCACAGTGGCATATTTTTTTCCTCTAGTTACAAAAGTTGTTTACTTTCTGATACCTTTCAGGCACTCCTCAATGTCCTCAACTGTCGCGAGCTCTATCTTTCTAGTTGCTATTTTCATGGTTTTAAAAACCACAGTTCTCTTTCTTACACTGTTTGTCAGTTCCACAGGCGGTGTCAACGTCAACGTGTCTCCGACCTTCGCAAGCAACTTCTCACATTCTTTCATCTTCTTCGGATCCACCTTAATTTCGATTATTTCCAGCTTTCCTTCCTCTGTTCGTTTTCCAGTCGGGGCCGCATAATTCTGGCCACCTACCGGTGCTTTCTCCATTTTCCACAACGGGAAGACACAAAAAACACGAACAATATCAACAATTAACAGCAATAATTAACACTCAATTTTTCAACAAAAAATACTCAACTTTGTAACTCACATCAAAAAACTCTACGTCATCGACAACTCAAATTCCAAAGAAACTGCTACTCAACGTTTTCTTTATTTGGAACTATGGCCACAGCACAGATGGGGACACTACAAGGACAGACACAATACCACAATTGAGACACAAAACATAAACCGAATGACAATGAGATGTTATATAATGAAGAACTGAAATGGCTGCATGGACCCCATAACCATGTAGTACCATTTGAATCGTTTATATAAACTATTTACCATCGTTCACTTTTCTACGTGTTATTCTTAAT
>NC_068992.1:41873447-41874333 GCF_001194135.2 Octopus bimaculoides
TTTTTTGTTCTTTTTTTTAGATTTTTTTTTTTAATACCTCATAAACGGCTCCAAATCCCTGAGTTCGATCACTGGTGGCAGCTCGTCGAACATCACCGCTACTCCGGGCGGATCAATTTTGTTTCCGCACATGTCTTTTAGTTTCTCGTATGCGACCCTATCGACCACAATGGCCTTCACATTTTCAGAATAGACATCTGTTGGTAACTTAATTCTTATAATGTGCTTGAATTTAAGAATTTTCTTCTCTGTCTCCTTATTTTTTGAGTAAGTTACAAAATTCCAATTGTTTTTCCATCTTCTTGATTTTTTCTCTTCTTCTGTTACTGATGTATTTCCTTCTCGACCTCCAAACCATTCATCCCATTCATCGTCAGATATTTGAACTCTTGAATCCTCTTCCTTCGCTGGGGAAATCTGCGTCATTATCGCTGTTCCCTCCTCTTGTAAATCCACCTGTTTAGTAGTTGTCTTCTCTCTTTCTCCGTCATCTCTTCATCTGCCTTCCCTCTGGTTACAGCTTCCTTTTCCACTTCTTCTTTCTTCTTTTTCTGTTTCTCGGGTGGTGAGTTTGTTCTTCCACTCCTCCTTCGTTTTCTTTCCATTATCGTAAATCCCTCCTCCGTTGTATTTTCTTCTGTCTATGTCTGTACTACCTGGTTCGTGTCTTCCTGCTTTTCTGTTGGTTCTCTCTGCGGTCATCTCGCCTTCATGTGGCCTTTCTCGCCACATGCAAAACATGTAGGCGGCCTGCCCTCCACTTTCACTCGTAATTTTTGGTCGTCAGGTAGCGCTATCTCCTCATCAATTCTATTTAGGTCTTCCACTGTTGCCTGGATAGTGAGTTCGATTCCATATCCCCAATAATCCACATTTTGTGTTCTTG
>NC_068992.1:41877412-41878330 GCF_001194135.2 Octopus bimaculoides
GTAAGCAACCGTATGTGTGTGATGGTTCATATGTATGTGTATGTCTGTATGTGTGCGTGTGTGGCATGTGTATATGAGTATGTGTTAGTTTTATCTATGGTAGGATGGTGTGTGTATGTGTGTGCACGTTTGTGTGAGTCTGTATGTGTGTGATTAATATTTGTTAGGGTGTTGTGTGTGCGCATGTGTGTGTATGTGTATATGTGTTTGTTCGTGTGCGCGCGTGAGTGCGTTTGTTAGTGCGTGTGTATGTGTGTTTGTGTGTTTTTTGTGTCGGTGGGGATGTTAGGTGTGTGTACGTGAGAGTGTGCGTACATCTATTTTTCTGAGTATGTATGTATTGTTTTAATCGTCCTTGTGGTGTGTGTGTGTCTGAGAGAGAGCAACCGTATGTATGTGTGAGGGTGTGTACATTTGCGTGCGTCTGTGTGTGTATGTATGTGTGCATCTGTGTGTGTGCGTGGGAGTGTTTTGTGTGAGTGTGGGAGTTTGTGTGTACGTGAGTGTGTGTGTGTCTCTCTGTCTGAGTGAGTGTGTTGTTTTAAATACCCTTGTGGTGTGTGTGCGTGTGTAAGCAACCGTATGTGTGTGTGATGGTTCATATGTATGTGTATGTCTGTATGTGTGCGTATGACTATTTGTGTTGTGTGTTGGTGGGGGTGTTATGTCTGTGTACGTGAGTTTGTGTGTGTCTCGAAGTATGTTTGTGTTTGAATTGTCATTGTGGTGCGTGTGTGTGTGAGAGAGCAACTGTATGTGTGTGCATGAGGGTGCATGTGTGTGTGAGCATGTATGTGTGTGTTGTATTTATTAGGTGTCCTTGTACGTTGGGTTTATCCAGGTGATGTGTATGTGTGTGCATGTGTGTTCCGTGTATGTTGGTACTGGGCATGCGTTTGTATGTGTGTGTATGTGTGT
>NC_068992.1:41878340-41879021 GCF_001194135.2 Octopus bimaculoides
GGTGAGTGCATGTACCTGTTTACGTATGTGTGTATGGGTGCTGGTTGTGGTTGCTACAATTGTATTGTAAGTGTATATATGCATGTGTTTTTTCTTGAAATGTATGTGGGTTTGTGCTCTAGTGTGGAGATATTGTGATTGTGTGTGTATATATGTGTGTAAGTGTGTTCGTGTCGGAGGTTTGCATTGTATTGGTGTGTGTGTGTGATTTTGCGTATCTGTGTGTCTTTGTTTTGGGTGTGCACCTGGGAAGGGGGATTATATTAGAGTATGTTGAGCTGTGGTCTGTATTTTTGAATAAGATTATTTTCCCTATTTATTCGTGTTTGGTCAGTGGTGTTGTCTGGGCATTGGTATAATGGGAAAACTAGGAATTTGGGGGACTTGTTTTGTGAACAGAGATCTAAGTGCCCACTGAGTGGTATCTGTCTCGTGGTGGGATCCCTCAATTGTTGGCGGTGGACTGTCATCCTTTCTCTGAGAGTAAGGCTCGTTTGCCCTATGTATTCGTTGTGGCACCCTTCACACCTTATGGCATAAAGTAAATTTTTTGATGCGCAAGTGAAGTTATTTTTTATGACAAAAGTGTGTCCCGACTGGAATCTGTATGTTGTTCCTTCCATGAGGTGGATGCAAGTCCTGCAGTTGGAACGACCACATTTTTTGACGGTAGGTGGTGGG
>NC_068992.1:41880021-41880472 GCF_001194135.2 Octopus bimaculoides
TATATATATATCGATATATTTACACAGACATATTTACATATATAGGGAGAATTCACAAAAAAAAAGACGAAGACGGTGTAGACAACAAACAGATATATTAGTTTAACGCTCGGGAAGTGAAAAAGTCTTTAACATTTCGAGCCTCCGCTCTTCCACAGAAAGGAACACAGAAAGAAACAGGGAGAGAAAATGAAGAATGTGTAGTGGCTAGCGATCTGTCATGGCAAATACCGGACAGAGGAGTCACACGGGAGAGCTAGGAATAAGGGGAGATAATAAATTTGTGGTGACCCCAAAATGAAGGTGCGCGTGCATGTGTACATAAATGAATACACATACACGCACGCACACACAGCAAGCCCTTGCACAAACATACACACATACATAATACAGACATACATATACATATATATATATTTATATATATATATATATATATATATATATATAT
>NC_068992.1:41881151-41883072 GCF_001194135.2 Octopus bimaculoides
ATATATATATATATATATATATATATATAGATAAATGCAAATCTCATTCCTTTGGTTATTATAAAATATAGAGAGTATCTATTTAAGACACGTTAAAATATGGAGGAAGAATAGTGCATACATAAGGCTTGTTTATACCACACAAATATACAATATATTTTCTTTAAAGCTCTGTACGACACGTGTTTCTACTGCATAGATATCCTGGGATGTTGTATCTAGAAGTATTGTGTTAGTTCAGTTGCATACTAATTTCATCCAATGATAATGATTCCATGCCCCCCCCCCCACTTTCACTCTTTATCTTCAGTTTATAAGTCTATTAGTTCCACGTGATATAAATACATTTAATTGTTATTAAAGTTCTCGTATCTTTCTTTTACTTTATATTGTCTGAAGGCTATTCATATCCTGACCTGGTCTGGACTTTTCCGATTACTAATTGTTATTCACGTTTAAATACTTCCCATCTAATATATTTAATAAAATATTTAGTAGGCTATCACGGGCTCAAGTGTACAAGAGTCAATCAACCAGATTATATTTATAGATGTATGGGGTGTTCAAAACGTCTCTCCGTAGTAAGTTTTTAATGGTTTTCGGGCGATTCTTGTACACTGATCCTTTATTTGCTCCACAGGAAAAAAGTCTGTGCAGTGTGAAATCAGGTAATCGTGGTGGCCAAAGTCTCTTCGAAATAATTCGTTCACCGAAAAACTCTTGAAGTAGCACCATGCTGATGCGCAGGATGAAAACCAAAAGTCACCGTGGAGAGACATTTTGAACACATTGTGCTATAATTAGATTGCCACTAACGTAATGTGAACTTCACCCTATGTTTTTCGAAATAAACATTTATAACTTCTATTTTTGCTTTTAATAACTTAACCAATTTAAGGCTACCTATTTGTCCGGAAGATTCATCAGTCTATGTCGTTTTCGATTTGTGAGGAAACGCACTTCAACAGATTTTGCAATTACCTGACACCTAAATTCTTTCAAGATTTCCTTTCTAAACATAAGAGAAACTCCAGAATAAAAGGAAAATGATCTTTATAACAATATCGTTTTTCTCAACAATCTCTACTAAATAATACTACTGTTCGTTTCAAAGCCCTATAATAGTGACGACTTCAATAAATCTGCACTGGTGCGTTTGCATTCCACGAAATTATAATGAAACTGAACGAAGAGGGTTCTAGTGGAAGATATATACTAGGATATCTATGTAGGAGAAACAAGTGTCGGGCAGAGTTTTAAAGAGAATGTATTGTATACATAACTGTTATAAATGTATATATGTGAATGTATGTATGTGTGTGTGTGTGTGTGTGTGTGTGTGTGTACGCGAGCTAGTGAATGAGTTAGAGTGAGAAAAAATAAAAGAATAAACATTTCCAAGGGTTTCACATACCACTTTACATCAGAAGAAGAGCTGGATTTCGAAACCGTGTCTCTGTAATCAAGTATAAATGTGACTTGACTGGTATTCCATTGTGGTTGTTTTCTTGTTGTTGTTGTTGTTGTTGTTGCTACTTTCATTATTATCACGTTTATTATTATTATTATTATTATTATTATTATTATTATTATTATTATTATTATTATTATTATTATTATTCATACAGCAGCGTTGTAAATAACTGAGCGAAAGATCAACAATGAAAGTAAGTATGTAAACGTATTATGAAGAAGATGAAGAGTGAGTCAATGATTGCAGAGTTTATGAAAGTGTCAATAATTTCATGCTGTATAGTTCTATTGTCTGTACATTGGAAAATTGAAGTTTATTTAGAAATTATTCTTGGCTGTAATTCAATAACTTTATAATCGCTTTCAAGGTAGAAAGGGAGATAAATAAATCTGCAGAGATTGATTATACATTAAATATATATACATGCACAAAAGTGTGTATATATAT
>NC_068992.1:41883986-41886333 GCF_001194135.2 Octopus bimaculoides
GGCCGCTGCCAAATTACTGAAAGAAGTAAAAGAGTGAAAGAGTAACCAAATGTCAATTCCGGAAGTAAAATTCGTGAAGTAAAATTGTGTAGCAACACCAAAAGGCGGTGCTCCAGCATGGCCACAGCTCATGAGCTGTGGCCATGCTGGAGCACCGCCTTTTGGTGTTGCTACACAATTTTACTTCACGAATTTTACTTCCGGAATTGACATTTGGTTACTCTTTCACTCTTTTACTTCTTTCAGTAATTTGGCAGCGGCCGTGCTGGAGCACCACCTTTAGTCGAGCAAATCAACCCCAGGACTTAATCTTTGGGAGCCCAGTACTTATTCTATCGGTCTCTTGTTCCGGTCTCGGGGGTAGCTGATGAAGGAAAATGTTCTCTATGTGGCTTGTGTGGTTTTCTGTACTCTGATTATCATTATTTTCTTGTCTACGTTTTGTTTGTAATGTCCTGTACCCAGATATGCACCTATACATACAGGTGGATGTCGGTATGCACATACCTGTACGTATATATGCATATACTCATTTACTATTTGTTTATATATATATTAAGTTGTATGCTGTCAACTTAACGTGACAGTCCCAATAAGGGAATCATACTACTGCGATTTAGCCCTAGGAAGCTGCACCGTTTCGTGTTGGCCTTGACACATTTCCTGTGTCCTTATGTTTACAAGGGGGAGACAAGCACCTCCACCAAGCCAGGCATGCATCCAGGGACATGTTCCTGGGTTTTTGCTCGTCAACAGCCTGTAGTAGCATGACTTGCTGGCTGAAGATACCCTGCCTAGTTCTCGTAAACATAATAATTCTAGTGATTCACCAATGCAGTCTAATTTTTTTGCAAGTAAGCATGCATTTCAACGAGTTGATTCCAGTAAACTTCTGCTGTAATGCTCTGAATGGCTTCCAGAAATCTGCAATGGACAACACCAATTGCAGACCAACAGACCGTTACCATTATCTTTTGCTGATACAACTTTGGCTATGGGAAATGTTTGGGGGACTCATCACGATCAAGTCATTAATCTGATCATTTACAGTTATCATAAAGGATCCACTTTTCGTCACAAGTGACTATTCTGTCGAGAAAAGGATCATTGGTGTTTCGCAGAATGAGCATTCAGCACACTTGAAATCGCCGAACTTTTTGATTTGCAATGGGCTCACACAGTACACATTTACCGAATTTTTCACCTTACTAATCTCATGCAGAGTGCGTGAGACTGTTGCAATACGAACACCAAGTGTCTGAGACATTTCTCTGACACTTTGACGTGGGTTTTGTTCGACAATTGCTTTTGATTGTTCATTGTCAAGACTGCATGACCATCCTCTGCCTTCTTCATCTTCAAAGTTCTCATCACCAGTACGGAATTTCTGAAACCACCTTCGTACTGTGCGATCACTTGTGGACTCTTCTCCCCATGCTCTGTTGATATTGGCAGCAGTTCGCGAGGCATTGTGCCCAAGCTTCATGTCCTGCAATAAAAGGGCACCTATGCTTCAAGAATGTTCTGTCTTAAATAAGTAGAAATTTATTAAAGAGCATACATCAATTATTAAGTATGTAGAAATTCACCTGAAATATAATTAAAATACTATGATAAAATTGCGTTTGAAAACACAATGTTTAGAGCGGCCATTAGTTTCGGAACAACCTAATATTATAGCATTTACATAGTTTACCTGCCATCTTGGGATTCTGGGTACCAAAATCTCTTATATATATTGCATACAAACATACATTCATACATATATACTACTATTTCAATTCATATACATACATACTTGCATGCATGCATTTATATAAACTCAAGTACATACATATGATGAATTTCCAACACGGTTTTCAGCGTACGGAATTTATCTAACTGATAAACAGAAAAAAGAATCAGTACTAAATTCTCTCATTAAGATGCTATTGCAGAATGCTGTTGAAATTTTACTCCATCAACATAGGTTTGACTATAATGGTGAAGAACGAGCTGGACTTTTCTACAAAGCGATAATGCTGTAAAAGTGGTCGGAAGTTTCTCGAATAACACTCTTCCGGTTTCATACCTATGACATATCTTAAAGACCTCAGTAGCTATGTGCATCAGCTTTGTGCATCAAACCGGAATTTCTAAAATCACATGTTATTTTAGAAAAAACTGTATTAAAAAATGTATAAGAGGAACAGCCAAATCAGAGTAATTTAGTGATGACATAGAGACATATAGGCAGGAAATGATCTATCTATCTATCTATCTGTCTCTCTCTATATATATGTGTATATATATGTATATATAAGTACATACATACATATATATATATATATATATATATATATATATA
>NC_068992.1:41886995-41889077 GCF_001194135.2 Octopus bimaculoides
CGTATGAAAAAAAGTCCCGTGTGGAAGGGATTACGGTTTAGCCATCTAACTTAGAGATATCAAATATAAAATATACAAGAATAAGGGCAGAGAATCGTCAATTAATAATAGAATTAATAATTAACAATTTTGCCAAGTAGTTCAGTATGAAAAAAACCTTTATCGGTAAAACTATTTATCATTATAAATATACAGGGATTAGCAATTGAGTTGCTTCTCCAACATATATATATATATATACACACACATATGTATATATATATATATATATACATACATACATATAAGTGTAGGCACAATGACCCAGTTGTTAGGACAGTGGACTCGTGGTCGTAGGATCACGGTTTCCATTCCCAGACCGGGCGTTGTGAGAGTTTATTCAGTGAAAACACCTAAAGCTCCACGTGGCTCCAACATGGGGTAATGGTGAACTCTGCTGTACACTTTCACCACAAATCTCTCTCACTTTTTCTTCCTGTTTCTGTTGTACCTGTATTTCAAAGGGCCAGCTTTGTCACACTCTGTCTCACGCTGAATCTATACGTTAACTACGTCAAGAGTAGACGTGTCTGTGGAGTGTTCAGCCTCTTGCATGCTAATTACACAAGCAGGCTGCTCCGTAGATCGGAGCATGTGGAACGTACGTCGTCGTAACCGACGTTGTGCCACGATGTATATATATTTGTATATACATACAGAGTGGGTAGAAAGTAACTAGGCATTAGAAATTGCTTATGGAGCTTTTACTGTCACGGAAGTCACGAGAAAAATATATTTTAAACAGACAACACTAATGATGATTTCTTATTTTCTTATTTCTTCTTTTCCAGGAGCAAGCTAAGATGACATTAACTGTGAAGTGTGGAATTCTAATGTCTTGGTTCCGTGATAGTGGCGTGCATGGAGAGGTAAGCATGCAAATCTGAGTCTGGAAACAATAAAAAGTTGACATGCAAAGCTGATTACCACGGGCTCTTTGAACGATGCGAGAGTTGGCCGCCCAGCCATATCTCGATCAGCGGAGAACGTGGCAACAGAGCTGGCAGAAACGACGAGCTGGCAGAAACGTAAACACGCCAGGCGAAATACGTAACGGTATTTCGTCTGCCATTACGTTCTGAGTTCCAATTCCGCCGAGGTCGACTTTGCCTTTCATCCTTTCGGGGTCGATGAAATAAGTACCAGTTACGCACTGGGCTCGATATAATCGACTTAATCCGTTTGTCTGTCCTTGTTTGTCCCCTCTGTGTGTAGCCTCTTGTGGGCAGTAAAGAAATAAGAAATGTTTAATCGCAGCTCGCAAAAATCAGCAGCCCGGGAAAGTGGACTAACAAGACTAAAGAATTGAATTCTCGTCTATGGGAACCCCATTACGTGCAAGAGCTAAAGCCCGAAGACTGTAGCCGCAGAATTCCAAAAAGTCGAGATCTCACTCCATGTGATTTTTACCTGTGAGGTTACACAAAAGCGGAGGTGTAAAACAAAAAACCTCGTACACTGGAAGATTTGGAGACACGGATTCAGGCGGTTCTGAATGAGATCCTTGACGATGTCGTTCAGAATGTTGTCCATTCCATTCCTCGGTGTTTAAGAAATCCGTTGACGATACCAGTACTTACGTTGAAATATAAAAATTTACTTTTATTTTCCCATGTAATAAAGAACATGTGTCATTCGTTTCAATAACACTGTGTATATATATATATATATGCATGACGGATTCTTCCGTCTAAGACGACGAATGAACATTTTTTTGCCGAGAAGCCTGCACAGCTGATTTGTTTATAATCCCTATATATTTATGATTATAAATGGTTTTACCGATAAGGTTTCTTCATACTGAGCTACCTGGGAAAATTGTTAATTATTAATTTTATTACTAATTAACGATTCCCTGCCCTATATATCTATATTTTTAGTAATACCTCTAAGGTGGATAGCTAAACCGCAACAAGTCGTACGGGACTTTTTTCTATGCGGGACTATTTATGACACATACTGAATTAAATTCATTGAGGTGAGAGATTTTAAACTCACTGGCCGATAAATTTCTTAATGTCTGCCTCACGTGGTCTTGATGTC
>NC_068992.1:41889376-41889811 GCF_001194135.2 Octopus bimaculoides
TATATATAGTGAGAGAGAGGGAGATTGATAGATGGTTAGGGAGGTATATAGGTAGTTAGATATATAGATAGATAGAGAGATAGAGATAGACAGTGAGAGGACATACATGCATGGTATACGTACGCATGTTCATATATATAAATATATGATTGCACATATGACCACCGCCTTAGACTGAAATGTATGAAAATATATATATGTGCGTATATACATGCGTTGCAATACATATATAAGTATTGCTATCTCTTCATATGTACATACATATGTATATGTATGCATTTTTATTTTTGTTCTGCACACACACACACACACACACACACACACACACACACACACACACACACACATACACATGTATATATGCAATATATATATTGTATAAATGTAAATCCGTATACCGTTTCATAAATATTTATATATACCTATATATATATA
>NC_068992.1:41891343-41892656 GCF_001194135.2 Octopus bimaculoides
ATATATATATATATATATATATATATATATATATATATATATATATACATACATATATACATATATATGTATATATATATATATACATATATATATATGTATATATATACATATGTATATGTATGTATATATATACATGTATGCATATCAAGGCACAAGAAGACAAACATGCACGTATACACACTTTCTTATGACAATATTACTTTCCGTGAAAATGTATATTCAATTCGTTAATTGTATTGACGAGCAATCAAGATACAAAGATGGCAGTAATTATCAAACTGCAGATGTTTGTGAAATAATTCACCTTCATCAAAACCATGTCTTTTGTAAATAATTACGAACTGCCAAATATAATAGAAGGATGTAATTACCCGAAATGTAACTATTTGCTATAAAGTTATTTGTTTAGAAATATGCTAATAGGAAATGAAAAATATATTGGTGTATTTCTACGTTGTTTTTACTTTTATTAACATTCATTTTTAGATTTAAGTTATTGTGTTAATAATTTATATTTGTATTTGCTTGTTTGCTTTGGCGTTCTGATTTTCGAAGGACGATTTATTGCTAATAAGAAGTAATATATTTATTGTTAGCAGCCATGCTACGTAAAAATATAAATAGTTATCAGCTACGTCAAGGTTGCACTGCTCACAAATTTGATATGTACAAGATTTATTGCTATTACCTTGGATGTTAAACATTTATTACTAACCGATGTGATGTTTGGAAGTAACATTGCTAACAGATATACGAAGCACTTTCATTACAATCATCTACGAAACGTAATATATTTATTGCTAACATCTATGATATGTACACGATTTATTGCTAACAGGTACGATATGCTAAACATTTACTGCTAAGAGATAGGAAAAGTAAACGATATGTTGCTAACAGTTTTTATATGTAAAAGATTTCTAGCTGAAACTAAAAAGATTAAAATTTACAAACAAAACCTAATTCCCCTCAGAATGATATGAGTTAAGATAAGGAAAAACTTGAAAGACAAAACGGAGATATTCACAATACTTGAGTCATAACCTAAGGACGTGTAGAATTTTTTATGGTGTCTGTTGTCATTTTTAAACGGAAAAAGTATTTGTTAATAGAAATCCCTATGTCGAATGGAAGGCCTATACTTCTATTGCCATATCAAAATAGCTGGACACATAAAAATACATACACACTTACACACACATGTACATACATGCACACATGTATATTTGTATGCATATATATATGCATATATTTATCACTGTATATATATGTATGTGTATATATATATATATATATATATATATATATAT
>NC_068992.1:41893109-41893876 GCF_001194135.2 Octopus bimaculoides
GTGTGTGTGTGTGTGTGTGTGTGTGTGTGTGTGTGTGTGTGTGTGTGTGTGTGTGTGATTACACACGCACAGGCACACACATACATAGACGTATATATTACTGCTCTCAATATACAAAGTGTGATGCGAAATATGCTAAACGCAATTTCATGATAGACATTATCGTTGACTCTTTAGATATTTCTGTTTTCTGATAGCGTCATGATACATCACGTGTTGTGTTGTTCTGATGATGTCAATATTATTCTTTGATCATATTTTCTTTCCTTTATTTACGTTATCGAAGCAGACATTTCATCTTAAACTAGACTCAGTCATTTTGTTTGCCTTTTGTGTTTTCATTTTCAAATAAGTTTTTCTACATGCTAATTTACTTATTTTTCAATATTGCCGGCAGGATATAATCTTTTAATATCTTTTTACAACCAAATGATGTATTAATGAATGTTTGTTTATAAGCAAACATTGAAGTCAGAGCAGTTAATAACCAGATGTTGTAAGCTATACGCATAGCACTGTGGTTTATAGAATTTACGTCGTTTCCATTTTTCTCCAATAACTTTACGAGTTCAATTCTGTTCGTAGCAGTAATATTCTCAGGTCACGTACCCTGTAGTTTAGAATATGGAATTAACGTTAACCATTCCGAACGAACGCTACGTTGAATATATATATATATAATCCAAGAGAGTTAGGGGTTGAGGATTCAACCCACTAAGGGATAATATCAATCCAATATACTGCTGGGAGGGTATCCAATTATATAT
>NC_068992.1:41897602-41908548 GCF_001194135.2 Octopus bimaculoides
TATATATATATATATATATATATATATATTGGCATTGCTGGTACACCGGGAGAGTGGCTGCATGATTTCCTTAAAGACAGAAATCAGGTCGTTGCAGTCGACCGTACCTTTCTGAAGAAGCTCAAATCCTAAATGGTGTCTCCCGAGGAACTGTTACTTTTCAGAATAGCTAGCTTAGACATGCCCACGATCACTCGGACAGCCACTGTTACTAGCTATGCCGATGATACAATTATCACAGGCAATCAATAACTAAAATGCGGTTTCAAGCTTACAGCCGAACCTGGCAGCAGAGTGCAGACGACAGGGCAGGATGGATACTGAGGTCCTTCAAGACAAGAGACCAACAAACTATGTTGACCCTCTGGAGAACCTTTCTTCTCGGCCGCCTGAACTACTGCTCCCAGTTATGCTCACCATATAGAGCCAAGCTAACAGCAGAACTAAAAAGAATGAAACAGTGCAACGGATGAGCTACAGGAATAGGCTGAGCAACCTACAACTTTGCTCCCTCGAGCGAAAGCGTGAGCGATAAGCAATAATATACATATGGAAAATCCTAGAAGGGCTAGTACCTAGCTTTGACATTGAGCGTTATACAAATGCCAGAACCAGCCGCCACTGAACAGTACCAAATGTACCATCCACTCCATCTAAATTCAGGAACAGGTCCTGCTGTAATCTAGGGTTCAAAGGCCCACAGCTCTTAAATATCTTGCCCCCAATATTAGGATGTCTGCATAAGGTGGAAGTAGATGTCTTCAAAAAGGAATTAGACATCTTCCTCTCCACAATACCGGATGAACCAACAGCTGGGACAAAGGCACATACAGGAATGGTGATGTGAAACACCCAGACTGAGGAAGTCAGAAAGACCATGGTGGTGCTCCAGCATGACCACGGCCACATGACTGAAAGAAGTAAAAGACCATATATATATATATATATATATAGTATATTTGGGGGATAAACTGGAAAATGGCCATTAGTAATTTGGAGGTGCTTGAGAGGAGTGGCAGTAGAAGTAAAGAGTCAATGATTTTTTGCAAAGGCGTTAAGGTGGTGCGGGTCATTTGGTAAGGATGACTAATGAGCGACTGCCAAAGCAGCTATTGTATGTATTGTGAGCTGGAAGATGGCAAGAGGCCAGCACATAAGCTTAAACGAAGGTTTAAGGATTGCCTTAAAAATGCTCTAATACAGAAAGGAACTGCAGCTGGTAATTGGGAGAGGGAAGCACAAAACTGTGATGGATGGAAGAAGATAGTGCATGATGGTTGTTCAATGTTTGAGAGGGAAGGAGTGAAATATGAGAGAATTAGGAGGAGGATTAGAAGGGGGAACCTGTGCAAAGTGAGAGAGTGTTGCCTTTTACGTGTGTGGTTTGTGGGCGGAGGTTTTTAAGTCGAGCAGGCTTGGTGAGCCATCAAAATTCTCACAGAATTCGACCCATGGTAAACAATGATGCGCCTATTAATATGTATATATATATATATATATATATATATATATATATATATATATATGCATACATACTTATATAAAAATTCCTTAAACTGATGTGTCAGTATTAAGAATTCTCGATCGGCACTTATCGGACAATCATGGACTCTGTTTGTGTATATGTTTTCCTTCATGTGCATTAACTACAGCATTAGAGGGGTTTAGCTATTATTTCTAGCAAAATAGGTGATTCCTAACAACCTAGTCACATTTAGTGACATTTCTAATTCTGCTTTTTGGTTAAACATTGCAAACTGCTGTTTATATTTAATTTTATATACATATGTATATATGTATGTGCGTGTGCGCGTCGATAGGCGATGGGAAGGAAGATGTAAAGAGGCCTGTACATAAATTTTGAACTGGAACATAATCAATGTGACAGCCAAATCAAGAGAATTAAACAAATATATGAGTTCGTGAAATACTACACACCTTGCTTTCCTTATAATAGGGGAATATCTCAATTATTTTAAAATCGATAATTAAAATTTTGTGGTGAATAAAAAAAAACAAAATATATTTGTGCTCTGCTCTTCTTCGACATTTAAATATGGACATCTAATTTGCATGCTTTTCTCTCCCTGAAACAAGAGAAATTCGTATTGTTTTAAGCTGAAGATAGGAAAAGAATGCAGAAACAGTAGAATGTCTACGGATTACTTTGTAGTATAGAGTTTCAATCTTTTCGATTTTGATATCGACATATTTCTATGTATAATTATACTTTTTTCTGCTTTCGATTCTATTTAAAATTCATTTTTGTGTACTCTCTCAACATTCTAACACGAACATCAATATTCGGAAGGAAGCAACGAAATAAAAACCAACAATTTCTTTTTTTCTAAATTAAAATACCACAAAACCGTAACGTAAAAATCTAGCTCCTGCAACTAGATGTATGCCTTAGTAGCAGTTGGTGGTTGAATGTCTATGCTTCCACACCAGAGCATCTCAAATCGTTCGCATTTCTCTCTTGAGTATGCTTCCATTTTTGAGACAGTGGTATGAAATTTGAGTCGTATTTAGCTTTTTTTTTTCTAATTGACAATGATGGTAAAGGAAAATAGCTATATATGATGGTAAATATTGATTTCAAATTTCGGCATGAGGCCAGCAATTTCGGGGCAGTGGTTAGTTGATTACATCACCCCACCCCCAGCGCTCAACTGGTACTTATTTTATCGACTCCGAAAGGATGAAGCGCAAACTCGACCCCCACCTGATTTGAACTCAGAAGTTAGGGGTTCTAAATGCCGCCAACCATCTTGTCCACTATGCAACCTATTCAGACAACTCGCCGCCTTATATTATGGCAAAAATTGGTTCCAAATTCTCGTACAAGGCCAGCAAGTTTTGAGGAAGGAACAAGTCGATTATCTCGACCCAGTTTTCAACTGGTACATTTTTTTTATCGACCTCGAAAAGGTGAAAGGCAAAGTTGACCATAGTGGAATTGGAACTCAAAGGATAAAGATGGACGAAATGCCGCTAAACATTTTGTGCGGCATGCTAAAGATTCTACCATCTCTCTGCCTTATATTACAGTAAATATGGAACTGATGAAAGCTATGCATTGTTAGAATACCAGGAAATGAAGAATAAATAGTTTAAATCATTCTACCTTTACTTTATGAACTGCCTCGTAATCTCCAAAATCGAGCTTATCTTTTAATCTTTTGCCTTAGAGGAAGAAGCAATCATATATTCTTTTTGTATGCATTTATAAGACATTGTTGGCAGAAAACTTGGTGATAGTCACCATCGCCGCTGCTGCTGCTGCGGTAGATGTCGTTGCCCTTGTTGTTGTGGCCAAGTCCAATGATCAAAGGCACTGCATTCATGACCAGCTCATGCTTTATAATTGTCCTATATTTAAAGTTGTCCTATATTTAAAGTTGTCCTATATTTAAAGTTGCTGGTGTTTTATAGTAAGGAGTAAATATGAAGAGAGATATTCATTGCCTGAATATTCGTGAGTATATTGATGGTGACCATGGGGAGTGGCAATCTTGTCTTCAATCAAAGATAATTTCAGGTTTGTTACTTTCTCATAAATGCTGATTGGTTGGGTGGTTTATCCAGTGTATGCTCACATCGTATTGACAAAGTAAGGGCCAGTGAGAGAGAAAGAGTGTGAGAGAGAGAGAGAGAGAGAGAGAGAGAGAGAGAGAGAGAGAGAGAGAGAGAGAGAGAGAGAGAGAGAGAGAGAGAGAGAGATAGTGGTTTAAGACGTGAATTACAAGTGCACGTACTAGACTTGGTCGCAGGCAATGAGCAAAGGAAATTTAGAAAAGCAGTGGGAGCAACGGAGGAGGAAGAGGAGGAAGGGGAGGGAGAAGGGGAAAGGGTTTGTTATCAGAGGAGCCATGCAAGCGAGATTTTTTTTTTATTTCAATGAAATTAAATTTGTTTGCATATATTTAAATCGATGAAATACATATTTTGAAAATTAATATTTACCTCATCATCAAGACTTGTGAGCCTGAGATACGTACTGACGATACGGAAGGGTTTCTAGCATTACAATTGGTTTGGAAGAACTTGCAAAACCTTTGAGAAGAGTCTGCAGTTTTCCACGTGGGGCAAAGAATCCCTGATATGTATTTCACTTATAAGAGCCAAGAAATTTCATAAGCTACATGTTCTCATATTACCCAAGGTAAAAGAAGTGCAGAGTACTCGACATATGATGAGTAACACTTTAGGATATGTATGCTTCGATCAATGAAAACGAAAATCATTAACTATTATTGCTTGGAAGCCATTAATTAATACAAATATAACATATTTATATTAATTTCTGGCTTACAAGCAATAATAACGATATTCCTTTTCATTACTTGAAGTATACTTTTTCATTAAGTATTCACATTAAATCAAGGCCCCTCCTATGAATGAATAAACTATAGTACTAACCTTAAAAGGTTTTATTTATCTAAGGCACACGCCCCAGCAAATGATATTTATAGTGGGACGGAAATTACTCATGCATAACCATTTCCTTCCTTACGTTATTGATGTTTCTGGGAAGAAGAATGACAAAACTCGCCCCAGTTTCGCATCAGTGTCGATGCAGGATAAACCATCGAAACAAAAACGCATACTTCAAGACTTTTTGTCGGATGCCCCCATAGTGCTGCCTTACACTGGTGGGTAATATATTTACCGAGACTAGGTCGACAAAAACACACTGGGACTCGATGAAATTTGAACAAAGTATAGCAAAAACTGGAACAAATAAGAAAAGACATTCGATAGAGTAGACTAACGAAGCTCCTCATTCATTGCTTCCTATTAGAATTAGTAGTAAGAGATGTTGTTTACTCACAAGACCAGACATAGAATCAGTGCGGTAAAGGAAGAAAACAACATTTCAGTGGGTCTCATTTTATCGCCTTCGGGGAAATAAAATTTCAAATTTGATATCGATGGAATTGGGCTTAGAATGTTGATAAAGCATAGGGGTTGCTCTGTGGTAAGAAATTTTTTTCCCGGTTCAGTCCCAGTGAATGGCTACGTGGGCAAGTGTTTTCTACACTAGCCTCGCGCCGACAAAATACTTGTGAGTGGATTTGGTATACGGAAACTGAAAGAAGCCTGTCGTATATAGGTGTATGTGTGTGTATGTGCGCGCGTGCGTGCGTGCGTGTGAGCCTGCGTGTGTGTGCAAGTGTTTATGTCTGTGTGTGTGTTTGTGTGTGTGTGTGTGTGTGTGTGCAAATGTGAATGTATGCGTGCGAGTGTGTATGTCTGTGTGCGTACGAGTGGGTATGTCTTTGTATGTGTGTGTGTGTGTATGTGTGTGTGTGTGTATGTGTGTGTGTGTGTTTGTGTCTGTGTTTATCGTCCACTAAAGCTTGGCAACCGGTGTTAGTGTATTTATCTCCCTGTAACTTAGTGGTTCGCCAGAAGTTAGAATAAGTAACAGGCTTAACAAAAGTACTGGGATTTGATTTCTTCGATTAAAATTCCTCAAGGCGGTGCCCCAACATGGCCGTAGTCAAATAACTGAAACAAGTTATCAATAAATTCGCTAATGAATTATTTTATCCGAAGATCCAAGAACACTTATCTCCTTGCCGCGAAATTGTTATTGGTATTTAACATTTCCTTAGATACTCTTTGCAACACCCATTATCAGGTTTTATAAATAACGAACGGTTGCTACCAGGAGCTCATTCGATCTGGTAGAAAGTGGTGTGCAATACTCCTCAAATAGCACACAATCATCTTAGAAAAAGTATTTATATATCTGAAAATATGATCGCAGGGTTTTAGGCTTAGAAGATGTTTAATTACAAGATCTCTCGACAATAGCTGAGCTTGAGCTAAATAATAATAAAAACAACAAGAACACACATGCAAAAAGATGTCGACGAACCATTGCTATATTCAACGATATCTCCCAATGTATTGCCCATTAAATATTATGCAAATATAACACGTTTAAAAGCTAGATCGCTCTACAAGATTATATTTCGATGACCGATGTAACCAACATTCTGAAGTCTTTTCTAAGCATGCCGTTTTATAATAATGCATGAATATCACCACACATTTTTACAGCAGTTCTCATAAAACCAGCTAAATCTAGCGTTAGTTTCATCTTAATGCCAGACATCTATTTAGCTTTAGCTCTGCATTATACTATATTACGTATAATTAAATTGATTCTGTCAATACCAAAAATAAATAACCAGCATATCCTTATTGCAAGAGCAGATAACTATTTAAAAATACTATGATACAATAGTCAACCAGTTTCTGAAAGATATGAAACAAAAAACAAAAACAAAACAAAAATGAAGAAAAAAAAGAAGACAGACTTCACATCAGTTCAACCATTAGCTAAATGGGATATAAATGAAAATTGCTAACATCGCTGCTTTGATACAAATGAAATCATTACTCCATTACTTTCCATTCAGAGTTATTCTGATAGCAATACGCACACATTGTTCATATCGATTGCAGTAAATTTCATTTTCGTTCTATATTTACTAAAGAAATTAGTACAGTGAAATAAACCATCCGATGTTTTTACTATTTCCTGCTACTTATTATTATACAAAACCATGAAAACCGAACAATAAGAATGCGTGAAATATAATGAATTAGTTTTAGATACGTGCCATGGGTAGTAGTTAACTCTTTCTGTTTAGGACAACCAATACTAAAATGTAAAACCGAATGCGGTTGCACCATTTTCAGAAATTCAATTTATTTCTTCCACTTTTAATTATGTTTCATCTGCCTTTATATCATTTAATCAAACAGAGGAAACTGTCAAAATGTGTTCATCTGTTAAATATGTCTGCCAGATGCAATCTTGTAATAATAGCCAGTGCAGTATTTAGTACAACTTGTATTCATACACACAGATATCTGTGTCTGTGTATGTGTGTGTTTGTATATGTGTGTGTATCTGTCTGTATGTGTGTATGTGTGTGTCTGTATCTATATATATATATTTTACTTTTCCACCTTTCTGTTCTTTTTTTTATTTAGCATAAACTTGATAACAAGTGGAACAATCCGTTCCCGTGGACAGCCCACACAGTAACTTCTTTAACATGGTAATGGTTTGTGTGGGACCTTTGACATTTTTTGGTAATGTTGATAGTAATATTTGGTGTAAGTAAGCTATCAGATAGACGAGGAAGAACATATTTCAATTGGACTCTCATGAGCAATTCCGTCTGTCCATCGGTCTTATTTTTCATTCCACAGTGTGTCTAATAATCACCTTCCTCACTAGGCAATCTAGGTAACGATGCCGGATTAGTCACCGACGACCGGATACGTGATACTGGGTAACATGTTACCAGTAGTACTCGAGAGTGACCCGATATTACACGCACGCACACACACACACACACACACACACACACACACACACACACACACACACACCCGCAAGAATGTACAAAATACATTAGCAGTCATATTTTCCTTTCGATTTTCTTCTTTTTTCTTTGCAGAGCATGTTACTGGGTGTTTTCATAAATCTTATTAACATTTCCACGTTAATATAAATATAGATTTCGTAAACATACTATTTCTATTTCTCCATCAACATACTTTAGACAAGGGATTTGTGCAGAACCCATGCCTGTATACTTAAAACGATTACATCCAAATACTATGGTTGCGGCTTCCGTTTCACTGTCATAGCCTGCGCAAGTTCCTTCAAACGCACACACGCACACACTCGCACACGCACTCTCTCTCTCTCACACACACACACACACATCTTTCTATCTATCTCTCTCTCTCTCGATCTATCGATCTATTGATTGATTGAGAGAGCAATAATGAAAATCGAAAGAAAGACTATCCTTATTCAAACTCACTACAGACGTTTCAATGTAATATAATTTTACACATGTACTATATTAGTGTGTTGTTGCATAATCATTACAATACCTGCAAGATGTAACACGCACCTTATCAGGTAGTTGTTTAGTAAGTCCTTCACTGCACGGAGTGAAATAGCGGTAGGATCTAAGGAAGGATTTATTTAAACAGTCACTAGCGGATCTGTATTTTCAGCTCAGATGTATGATAATAGTTACACATAATCTCACATATGTAATACAAGTGTAAAAATACGTTGAAATAATTGTAATAACTCGAAATGAAGAACGTCATTCATTCTATTTTCTATCATATAGATACTACGGATAGAGTGGCGTTTCCTGATGTATATACAGTAGCAGGCCCATTTCCAGTCTGTGTTGAATAAGTAGCGAATTACAGTGTACAAACATTGCATTGCATTCTACATGATTTTTACCAGAATGATATTTTACGTATAAACATACATACATACATACATACATTCATACATACATACGTACATACATGCATATATATATACATACACAAAACATACAAACCTGAACTTGCATACATACATATGTATGTAATGAAATCATAACTACAATTGTTCGACTTTCATTGAAGGCATCAACGATATTTTTGTCGAATGAATGTAAACTTGTTTAGGTAAGAAAATCGATATGGTTTCTCACTTTCTGAAGCACTCTTTGGACATATATACATACAAAGATATCCTGTTGTTGATGTTGAAATTCCAATGAAGGAGCCTTGGATATAGGTTAGAAACTGGTTCTTTCTCTATTGGCAAGAAATCTTGAAATAAGAGGAATAATGACATACATACATACATACATGCATACATACATACATACATGCATACATACATACATGCATACATGCATACATACATACATACATACATACATATATACATACATACATACTAAGATGATGTATGAGGACTCGGTAATATCTTGCCGACCAGCCACACTAATGATTTCTTTATAGTGATCAGATTTTCGGGTTCTCATAAACTCACTCCCTCCATCAAATGGACATTACCTGTACAAGTGCACGATGTGCCACATGTCAGATTACAAAACGATAAAAGAGAAACGTAAAATGAAGTGCTTTGGTTAAGAACACAACGCAACGCCCGATCTGGGAATCGAACCCACGATCTCGCAATCATGCGTGCAACATCCTAACCACTAAGCCAGGCGCCCATATATATATGTATATATATATATATATTTCGACGGTTTTGCAGCCTACAGTAATAATGTTACAGCATAATAAATTTAGGTCTATACTATTGCATTTATATACATACTACAAGTTATACTATGCAATTGTAACATCACAAATTAATAGACATGAATCATATATAAATATACATAGATATAGCCATAAATTTATATGTACAAATAAATAATTATATATATATATATATAAATGTACATACAAATACACAAATATATGTGTATATATATATATGTGTGTGTGTGTGTACATCTAAATACATACATACATACATACACACACACACACACGCACACACACATATATGTATATATATCTATATATATATATTATATATATGATATACTTGGATAGTATATCTTCACACACCCACACACACATATATATATATATAACCGAAATTATTATATAAGATATATGTATAATATACACACACACACACATACACGCACACATATATATGTATGTATATGCATACACATGCACGTATGTACTTTGCTAATGACTTGATGTTATACGTTACATGCCTTAAATGTAAGAAGAAATTGTTTGTGACATTTCTTGTGTAACTACCTGACCACCATTGCAGAACACCATCTAATTGAATTGGTTTCTTCTGAAAAATATACAAAGATGCATATGTTTAATAACGTTCAAATGCTTCGTCGTTCATTTAATTACAGAAATTACATTTTTACGAATGAAATCATAACTACAATTGTTCGACTTTAGCGGAAGGCATCAACAATATATTTGTCGAACGAATGTAAACTTGTTTAGGTAAGAAAATCGAAATGGTTTCTCATTTTCTGAAGCACGCTTTGGAAAGTGGTCCAAGCAGTTGTTTCTGTAGCAATATTTAATAAATATTTATTCTGTTACGTGTAAACAAAGCTAAACTACGTGGAAAGAAATTTCTGGAGTAAGTAAACATTAAGTTTAGTTATTAATCACTCAATGTTTGAAAATTATTAAAAAAAATAAATAAAATAAATTTCCTTTCTAATATTATTTCAAGTATTGTACTATAACAAAAAGCCGTTTTTATTGAATGTTATCATAATTCTTGAATGAATTAAAAACATAAAGAATTTTGTTATTTTGTCTGAAAATTCTCTTTAGAATTTGTTAATTATGAGAATGTCTTATATTTTGTATTTTGATCACATGGAATATAACATATAAAGTGTCAAATAAGCTTTCTCAAATAAGCTGACTGTATATATTATAGAATGGAGTTGATCGAACACTTCACGAGCGATATTTCTTAAAATTTCTCCCTACAGCGTGGGGATCGTTCATGATCCTGTGTGACAGCCTTAAACCACCGGCCACATTTCAGCCTGCTGCTGCCATTTGGGTCGGACCTCTGTTTGTGTATATGCCTGTGCGGGCAGAAATCTGTATAAATGTGTATGTGTGCATTCATAAAAGTATTTTTTGTAACAAGTATAGAATATAATGTTTGAAGAAATGGAATAATAATGTAAATTTACGTGCATTTACTTTATGATGAAAATGTACGGACCTTCTTATGTATTGCATAACATTCTCCTTTTCCATAAACAAATCCCACCATAATACTTGTATAATGTTTAACCTGTGGATTGTTTCTTCACGACATAGATATCAATGGTAAATGGCATTTAGTCTTCATTGTAATATCGATTTCTTAATAATGATTGCATAGGCATGAACCAGAAGTGAACCATAATTGTATCACTCATAAAAGGGATTCTTAATTTTAATTATATATGCATGCATATATATATATATGTATGTATGTGTGTGTGTGCGTGTGTGTGTCTGTATGAATATATATATATATATATATA
>NC_068992.1:41908720-41909900 GCF_001194135.2 Octopus bimaculoides
ATATATATATATATATATATATATACATATATAGATTCAAGTCATCTGGAAGTATTCATAAAAAGCTCCTTAGTTTGTCATAGCATGAACACACACACACACACACACACACACACTCACTCACACACATATATATACGTATGCATGTATACATATTTATATAATTAATTCTGTGTTCCTCTCTGTCTGTATCTCTCCCTCTCTCTCTATCTAATATATATATTTATAGTTATATGTGTGTATGTGTTTGTGTGTGAGTGTGTGTGCGTATACGTTCATTTTAGATATGTATTCATTGAAATATGCATTCTCACCTAATTTCTTGCAATTACGTCCATAGCAAGTATGCTTTGCCTACGAAGATTATTATGATCAAGATATGAGAAGAATCTGCTCTCTTATAGACATTGACTTTATATCGTTGTTTTTTTTCTGATGGTAGAAACAGGTCTAAGTCGATTTTAAATGCTTTCGGCGTAATGTATGCTGCCTCCACCTTAGCTAGTGTTTTGTCATACAGACACCGTCTCAGTGAAATAAACGTTATTGAATTATTCATGTTCATCATGCATATGCATATATACAAACTTACTCACACACATGCGCGTACACACATATAAATGTATATGCGTGTGCATATGTGTGTGTGTGCATGTGTATGTGTGAGTGTATGTGTGTATGTGTGTGTATGTGTGCTACCGAATGACCATCTATGCAAATGCATATCACAAATTTATATTGCATTTTATTTGGTGTACATATATATCACTATAAATCCATGCACGCACTCAAGTAGATACACACATGCACATGCACAAACACACACGCGCGCATGCGCGCGCACACACACACACACACACACACACAAACACTCATACACATGCAGATATGCGCAGACAGATCCGGAAAAAATAAAATTTCGACTGATGATTTTCAGTGAAAGCCAATTTGATAATAAATTTCTCCCTTTCTCAGAACCGAATCTTCCCATTATTTCCTGTTGTGTCACTTATACAGAATGTAGCAACCACTAAAATCATAAACTTAATTTAACATCTATTACATACGTTGTAAGTGACATGCCTGCTCATGTAGCTTGTATCATCTGAATAAAGAAATTCTTGCATTTTACTACATGTTTTACATATGTGCGTGTGTGTATATGTATAGGTGTATATAT
>NC_068992.1:41910224-41914025 GCF_001194135.2 Octopus bimaculoides
ATATATATATATATATATATATATATATATATATGTATATTGTGTGCGTATGTATATGTGTCTGTGTGAGTGTAAACAAAAATTTCTAAACTGCATTGCAGTTTACGTTCTTCTTTCTTTATTTACAACACAAAACAGCTTGTAAAAGAAGTTATACAAGCCATTATATATCCACACTCTGTACAATAACTGAAAATATTTTCAATGCATCTTGTTAACGGTTTCACTCCTATCTTTTCCGGAAATAAAAATACGTTTTCTTGTTTCGCAAGCAATTTCTAATTAATTAAATTTTTTTCTGAATTCTTGCCGGAAAACACGTTCTGATGTTTTACCTAATCGATAAATTGTTAATTAATTATTACTCTTTATTTAACTGAAAGGAATAATTTTATTAACTTTAGTATTTTTCTAAATGGGAACGTGGTACGTCTTCGTGGCTCGCATTCATTTTACAGTTCTGCGTTTCCCAGGTTTCTAAAATTGCGAAGTAACGTGAGATGACAGTCAAGTTCATGAAGCCACTTAGTTAAGATTGCATTTTCCTTGCGTGATTTCTACCCCATTCCATGGGATCAAAAACAAAGGACTTATAGTTTAATAGGTGGATGAAATCTTGGAGGTCAGCAGACTTGAATTTAAATGATGTATCCCTGAGTGTTCGTCTTCTTACTGCATCAGTATTATTATATCACAGTATTTACCGTTTCACTACATTAATAATTTTAAAGAGCTTTGGCTAGTGTGTAGGTTGTTCCGTTCCTGATTAAGACTGGGTGGGTCGTTGTCACATTGAGCAAAATACACTTTTGCATAGTGCGATCTGCTCAGGTATTTCCCGGTTCCATAAATACAGAAAACCAAATAACCAGCTAGTCTTACATTCTATGTGATTTCCGTAAGTGTCCTTGCATATGAATATGAACATTATGTAAGAAAGTGTACCACTGCATATATAAGCGGGCGAGATGGGATTCCTCCGAAGTGTCACTGAAATGAGGTACGTAGTATGAAGATCAAGGTGTCTCTTCAAGGATAAGCTGCTACTTCTACGCATTTACTGGTCACAACTCTACTACTAGAGACATCTGATTAGAATGCTGTGGGAAGAGGCGGAAGATAGCTTCCATAAACCAAGTCAACCGATATGAGACCTAAGAGTAAACCATGAACGAAATGGTTGGATAATATTCATTGCCTCAGTTGATCATGTTTGGGAACTCAGCAGAATGTGTAATGGCAGTTGCTTCTGATAGGAGCTTCTATAAAGACGTTTGAGGACTTACTGCTCCGACTCCGAGGAAGTGTGAGAAGAAAATGGATGTAGCTTGGAGTGAAACTCCTCATGTCAAAGGGATGAAATCTCATTGTCTCCAGCATACGTAATCAATAAGGAATTTCAATAAGATGACAGAGCGATTTAAAAAGTTATGTAAAAGGTTATATATTTTGAAAGCATACTTTTCTGTTAGTAAATGTCTTGCTTACACACACACATAAACACACACACACACACACACACACACACACACACACATACGCACACACATATATATATACACACACATGACAAAGTTTC
Organism: Octopus bimaculoides; assembly: GCF_001194135.2. NCBI lineage: Eukaryota > Metazoa > Mollusca > Cephalopoda > Octopoda > Octopodidae > Octopus > Octopus bimaculoides. The sequence goes on from NC_068992.1 coordinate 41,911,804, forward strand.
TTCCATCGTTTTAAGTGCGTGGTGTAAAAAAAATTTTAAGAATAGCCAAAACCCTTATTGAAAAGAAGCGCTTTGTTTGCATAAAATAATAAATTTTCAAAATATTGTTTTTACCAAAGAACCCATGTCCCATTGTTTTTATGTCGGTAGTGCAAAAACAAATTGGGAAATATTACATTATTTAAATTATTTACACTTGATGGATATTAGTCCTCATCTTGCTTGTTATTTGTCAAATGTAAATGTATATAGTGTATATAATGTACATAATTCCTCATCTCTTTAATATAAAATTGGAAAATATTAGTCCTGGGTTTGAAGGCTCTCATTCATATATTTTAAAAAATTACTTCTCTTAAAAAGGTTCCCCGCCATCATTTGCATGCAGGTGATGAAAAGAAAAAAAAACTCTTGCAAGATCCCCGTCAAAACGGAGGAAATTCAACATATAAAGGTAAAGATTGCTGAAAAATCGCCAAATGATTTAATAGGGAGAATTGCTCGACCAAGACATGGTACTTAGTTAGTGTGTGTGTATCTGGGTTTGTTACTCCAGCATCGCTTGACAATCGATGTTGATGTCTTTACTTCCCCGAAACTTAAAGGTTCGGCAAAGAAGACCGATAGAATACTTACTCGGCCTGCAAAGAATAAGTTCGGGGGTCGATTTGCTCGACTAAAAGCGTTGCTCCACCACAGCCGCAGTCACATGACTGAAACAAGAAAAAGAATGAACGAATAAAATAATTTTTATATATATGTATACAAAGCAAATACGTAACAAGGATGTCCAGGTATGCATTGATACCTGAACATCTTTGTTACTAATTTGCTTTTTATTCACCTACCAACTAGCTGCGTGGACTATACCGAACTTGGTTGGGGCTTCAATTTAAGTACCTAATTCAACTGCATGTATATATATATATATATATATATATATATATATATATATATATATATATATATATATATATATATGCGAGTAAAAATAAATACAAAAAAGGGGGTTTTGTATGATTGTGTATAGAGGAATATATTATTTTGTTTAAAAGAGTTCCAACACTATCTGTTTTTTATGTTTTATTTATATTCCTGCAAAACCAATGTGGAATATAGAATATGGCATATACAATATGTACTATAAAATAAAAATGGATGGTACAATGAAATAAAGTATTGAATATCTTATTGAATATATGGAATATGTCCTATTGAATAGATGAAATATTGAGGGTTCAATATAAAGGATTAAATATATAAAGGCGAATACGTATTTTCTATACCTTGTGGTATTTCATCATGGCCGGTATGACAGACTTTAACAGACTGTAATAGATTGGCTGGTTTTCTGTCTTTTATACCAATTCCTTTGGACAGCAGCAGTATGTGTTTGGCTATTTTTAGAATTGATGCCAAATTTATTTTTAGAAATGATGACATTTGAGAAATTGTTTTGTGTTTTGGTTGTAGGGATAAGATTTTAAACCCCAGTAGGTGTTTGGCTATTCTTAGAAATGGTACCAAATTTATTTTTAGAAATGATGACATTTGAGAAATTGTTTTGTGTTTTGGTTGTAGGGATAAGATTTTTAAACCCCAGTAGGTGTTTGGCATCATTTCTAAGAATAGCCAAACACCTACTGGGGTTTAAAAATCGTATCCCTACAACCAAAACACAAAACAATTTCTCAAATGTCATCATTTCTAAAAATAATGTTGGCATCAATTCTAAAAATAGCCGAACACATACTGCTGCTGTCCAAAGGAATTGGTATAAAAGACAGAAAACCAGCCAATCTATTACAGTCTGTTAAAGTCTGTCATACCGGCCATGATGAAATACCACAAGGTATAGAAAATACGTTTTCGCCTTTATACATTTAGTCCTTTATATTGAACACTCAATATTTCATCTATTCAATAAGACATATTCCATATATTCAATAAGACAATCAATACTTTCCGTTGAAATTATACGTTGATTTCATAAATGGTAAAAATGAAAAATATGAATAGTATGGGTGGTTAATTCGCAATTTTACAAGATAAATGCCGAAATATATAACGTTCCTAAAGAGATAAGGAATACTGATCAGTCCGAGTGTATATACGTACATACATACATACATATATATATATATTTATATATACATACATATATATAGATATATAGATATACATATAAACATATATATATATACATATACATGTATATATAT
>NC_068992.1:41914926-41916235 GCF_001194135.2 Octopus bimaculoides
AATTTGCGTATACAGATTTAATCTGCGATCCATGGGACGAGCCGTTTTAACGTTGCGTCCTGCCCGAAGCTCGTCGAAACGCCGGTGTTAAAACGTGGGTAGCTGATGAAGTAGAATGTTCTCTATGTGGCTCGTGTGTTCTCGTCTACGTTTGTTTGCAATGTCCTGTACCCAGATATGCACCTATACATACAGGTGGATGTCGGTATGCACATACCTGTACGTATATATGCATATACTCATTTACTTTTGTTATATATATATATATATATATATATATATATATATATACACATATATATACGTATATGTATGTGTGTGGGTGAGTGTGTGTGTTTATGTGTCTGTGTTTGTCCCCCACCATCACTTGACGACAGATGTTGGTATGTCAAGGCCCTGTAACTTAGCGGTTCGACAAATCTCTAGCATGGCCGCAGTCAAATGAGTGAAACAAATAAAAGAAAGAATATCTTTCTATCTATTTATACATGTATATACATCTATATATTCATGTATATATGACAATCCCTAGTATTTATAATAGCATAAAGTCGATAATTATATAAACGTCAGTCTTTATCTTGTTTGTCTCAAACAAATTCTTTTGAATCTATATTCTTACACTGGAGTTTATTGTTATATTTTTGCAGTTGATGTATCGCTCCATTACTCACTTTAGTTGATATATACTTTTTTTATTGACATATTTCTTTGTATTCCTGTAAATCTGTAGTTTACTGCATCTATTTCTTTTTGCGCAAATAAGATTTCCTCCTGCGACCTATATATGCGAAATATTTTAAGGATGTTTAAGTCTGTGTATTTCCTCACAACAGGTAATTAATTCTTTGAAGGCATAAACTCCAAGTGGTCCATAAGTGGAACCTGCTGATAATATTGCGCATTCTTTATTCGGAGAATGGTCTTACTGAAAATGTCACAAAATGTCATTAATGGACACGATTACATCTCAAATGAATATCTATTTAAGTATCCGTCTACTAGGTAATACAATTTCTATATATACATATGTTTGTTAGTAATTGAGCCTATATATATATATATATATACACACACATATATATAAATACATACATATACATGCGTGTGTGTATATATTCATGTATGTGCATACACACACATACATATATGTAGAGACATATGTATATATATTACATTTTAAAAATAAATCTATTTATAGTAAGTTCGAAATTTCGCCCAGCTAAGACATCGTGGGACATCTCTGGTCAAAATCTCGAAGCCACTGTCTATTCTTTTCTTTTTAAAGTTATATATATATAAATATATA
>NC_068992.1:41916245-41923745 GCF_001194135.2 Octopus bimaculoides
ATATATATATATATATATATAAACAATAAATTAAACAGATACCTATGACAATCCTATACTTTATCTATATTATAATATAACATAATATACTATGAATATACTATAATATAACAAAGAATTATTTATAAAACTAAAAAGGCCAACACTTTCTTTCGAGTTATATACATTGTTTGATATATACATTTCAATTCCCTTATGTATAGGTCTCATCAGGCAGTTGGTGTTTAGATTAACGAAATTCCGTGTAAAAGAATTGCTGGATTGTAAAAAAATTAATTCAAATGCTTATGTATTATGAGCGTGAGTGTAAGCCAGTCAACTACATATCAATTGCATTAAAAATTTAAAAAACAACAAAATTATAACAGACAAAATAATTAAGTAAGTAAAATCTACAACTATCGAAATATATTTCTATATATTTCAAATAATATCAGTCCAAACCTGTTTATGTCTAACACAGTCCTTCGCTATTATAATAAAATGCATCAATAATATATATGTATATAATTATGTATCAAGGTCTTACTTCATCTAGAAACTGTAATTAAACTTGTAAAAAGATATAAATCATTATTATAGATTTAATATTATTTATCTAAACTTATCGATATAATTTTTTTTTTTTTAAGTAACTAATAAAAAGTGTTCTGTATTTGTTGCTTATCGGAGAAAGAATTCCGTAATAAATATGAATAGACACTTTAAAAAAAAATTTCTTTGTTTACTTAATTTATCGTAGGGAGAATTCCGTGATAGATATGAAGATAAATTTAGAGTTACAAACAGTATTACAAAAACACCCCATAGATATAGGTTTGGTCTATAATAATGGATATCAAATATTACTACTTTATTTTTTCAAAGGGAGGTAGAAATCATTTCAGACGCTACCTGTTACAGACATGGGATTCCCCATTCATCGATTAGAGCCGCAAGAAGTCATAACGATTCTGCCAGGTCGCCGACCGTAATAATAAGGTAAATATTAGAGAGTTGTAAAGAAGACAGTACAGTACCGTAGTCTGCATGTAGCAAGTACGGTGCTCATGCAAGACTCCAGCAGTTCCAACAAACACTGAGTTAAAAAGAATAAGAATATTTCAAAACGGTTACACTCCAAGTGATGGAAGGAGCACTTGGAATGATCCAAAAAGGAACTGAAATTATTTTAGAATGATCCAACGCTTATCAATAATAAGAACTTAATAAAAATATGAGTTCAGGGAATTTTTAAGCATCTTGTTCGTTCTACTGTGCAAACCTTGCATCAGCCTCTCGCTTTTGTTTACAAATTAACTAATCTTAACGGATTTCTACCTCCCTTTGAAGAAAGGTTATATGCTCTCTGCCATTAGAGTGTGACGAGTCGTCCATAAAGCCCTAACTTTATGGATACGAAACCATTGGTCACTCAATAACAGGACATATTTCTAACAGCATGTGTGTGTGTATATATATATATATATATATATATATATATATAACATGCTTGACAGGGAAGACAGAGTGACTGTAAGCTCCCTATTAACACGACGGTTGTTTCGGATTACATCTGCACTGCTCCCTAGTGGGTGGTGAACGTGATCTCAAGGCACACTACTTGGGAATACCCAAGATAAGGTTTGGGCACTACATTTTAAAGTCCCTTATTTAAACTTTAATTTTCAACATAATCTGTGTGTGTGTTTGTGTGTTTGTGTGTGAGAGTGCATATGCACAAATAAGAAAAGAAATGGAGCAACAATTAACCCTTAGAAGTTGATCATTGGTATTAACAGGTCAAAGTTTAATTGTAGTTAAAAAAAACATTTACAGCTGCTTCAATTTGTTATTTTAGATGTAAATTTGCATATATATCGTTCCATTAACAAAGATCGTCAGAATGATTTCGTGTTTATCGGAGGAATATACACAGGAGAAAAAAAAAGGAAAAGAAAAAGGAAAAAAGAGATAAAAAGTTCGTTAAGTCTTTAGGCTTACATTTTTGTGCCATTTAAGGTTCCACGTGTGGAATATATTAAACCACGGTTTACCATTTAAATTACCAACTACTGTTAAACTTATAGCAAGGCCTATACATAGTGAGGTAATACACCAGTAGTACCTACATATACATTTATCCCTTAGACGGTTGCATAACCTCTAACTCATAACTTTATATGTATATATATATATATATCTAAACGCATGCATACATACATGCAATTGGCCTTTATGTAAAATATAAAATGTAAATATGAGTCATACATCTCAAAATATTGTTTCCTACTGCTTTCCTCAGATACGTTACAGTTACACAAATTATACGCAACTGTTTATCAAAATAAATTTGTTTCCGATTTATACTAGACTATAAATATTCATTTTTGTTCGTCCAGCTAGAACTCTACAGAGTGAAGTATGAACATTGGAACTAGTCTCAATGGAACACATTCTATTGAATTCGTTCATGCTGCACTAATATTTGTCATTTGCCTAAGTCGTTTAACCTTTTGTATAATGTATCACCTCATTATTTTCACGGATATATCACCGCAAATTTCATTAATAATCCGCAAGGAAATTTCATTAAGTTATTTTATTCCCAATATTGGATTTAAATAAAACAAACAAAAGAACTACAACGGTATCATATGAATAGAATATAAATAAAATAAAATGTAAACAAAATAGAGTGAAATTAGTTTTTGTGATTCAATCGTATTTTCAAAAAAAAAAGTGACCCATGCTTCGACTCCTAATCATTATTATTTACAATGACAAGTATTTCGATTTTTTTCTTAAATTACACACGACTGGCACATTCCTCATTGTTCTACTCTCAATAACCCTAATCCTGCAATCTTCCAGCCACTACAGAAAAGTCTAGACTTGGTGCCGACCACAATGTGGCAACATCATTACCATATTTAGAATTCGCGTTACTACTGGACATTCCTTCAACTTTTCTTCTAGTAGTCATCGATTTTCTTTCCACTATTCTTATTTTTTCTTTCCTTTTTTTTATTTTCATTTTTGGTTTATTGATTTCGACTACTCGTTGTCACCATCGACACAATAGTTGTAATCAGTACTATTTTCTGCAGCGTTTATCCTTGTGTTTTTGTCTTGTTTTGTGTTGTTTCCTACGGATTTTGCCTTGGCCAATGTTCATATTCGTTCCAGCACCAGTCAGTTTTAATTAATCCTGTCCTCAATGTCACTTCTCCAGCTAAATGTCTTCGTATTGAGTTCAAGCTATCTTAAGTCATCGGACTAAAAAGTCTGCGTAAGAAATAGGAAATACTATATACGATACATTTATTATTAGTAGTAGGCTCCACAACTCATTATCGTCGTCAACGTCGTCTTCATCGTTACAATCGTCGTTGTCATCACCAACATTATTATTATTGCTATCCTCTGCTTTCAATTTTGTTTCCATTTCTCGTCAAGTGTCTTCTCGACACCTGGGGCAATGAAACCTGGTAGGTTATTAAAGTAAACACATCAGATTGTTCATTTAAAGAATGAAAGAAAAAGGGAAAGAAAAGTGGAAAAAAATAAAATAGGGAAAAGGAGGGAAAACAAGAAAACAAAGAAAATGAAAAGTAAAAGAAAAAGAAAATTCACAGCGGCAATGTTTTTCTCAATACGTTTGAGGCACCAGTTAAAACAATCTTTTGTACTTTTTGCATGAAGAGTAAGTCTGGGATCATTCTCAAATCATTTCAGTTCCTTTTTGGATCATTCCAAGTGCTCCTTCCATCACTTGGAGTGTAACCGTTTTGAAATATTCTTATTCTTTTTAACTCAGTGCTTGTTGAAACTCCTGGAGTCTTACATGAGCACTGTGCTTGCTACATGCAGACTACGGTACTGTACTGTCTTCTTTACAACTATCTAATATTTGCTCTATTATTACGGTCGGCGACCTGGCAGAATCGTTAGCTCGTTCAGCACAATACTTAGCAGCGTTTCCATTTTGAGTTCAAATTCCACCGAAGTCAACTTTGCCTTTCATCTTTACGACGTCGATAGAATAAGTAACATTTCGCTACTAGGCTTGATGTAATCAGTTTACCACCGAAATTGCTTGCGGCCCATATGACATCAGGATAGTATTCAAGAGTAATACGACACTTTGCAAATATCTCCTTCGAGTAAACCACCAATAGAAGATAATATGACCAAAGACTGCGTGTACATCATCCCATGCAGCTGTGGTATGTTATACAAAGGCGAAACATGTCACCCCATGAAAATAAGGGTAGAGGGATATTGCAAAGGTGTGACACGAGGAGATATTGTTAAATTGACTATAGCTCATCATGCATGGAAAAACGGAGAACACCTCCCCCTGTGAGATGAAGTTAAAATAATAGACAGAGAACACCACTGGAATATACGAAAATTAAAAGAATCTAGGACGCAACAACCTCCTAGGCAGACCAAGCGCAGATATGAATAGCATATGGGAACCAGTATTAAGGAAGGATAGATAAATATTAGATTTATAAGCACTAAAATTCACTTCACAGTTGCCCAAGTACATATGGCGTATTGGTTAAGAACGCAGGCTACTAACCCCAAGTTTCCGATTTTGATTCTAGGCAGTGACCTGAATAATAATATTAATAATAATAATAATAATAATAATAACAACAACAACATCATCGAAAATACCTTAGGAGAGAGAACCCAGGTTCGAAATTTCCCCAAGACACCTGATGTTTGTTCTACTGTGCTAAGCTTGCATCAGCCTCTCGCGTTTGTTTACAAATTAACTGATCTTAACGGATTTCTACCTCCCTTTGAAGAAAGGTTATATGCTCTCTGCCATTAGAGTGTGACGAGTCGTCCATAAAGCGCTAACTTTATGGATACGAAAACCTAACCTTAACCCTAAACGTTGAGGACAAATATCTGTCAAATGTAAATAATGTAAATAAAAATCTGTCGCTTCTGTATTCAATAGATGCACAATTCTGGCTATTATTAATCGATTATTTGAGTAGTCACTGATCTCAATTCTTTCACAATTCATGGTGCTCTATTCTTACGGACAATAGTCCAACTCTTCAACTACACCACTTTCATTTCTCGCATGCCCAACCTCACCCGATATCCTTCTTTTAATAGCTTCTAGGTCAATTCTGTTAACCATCCATTCTTTCGTATTGCTCTTGGTTGGTCACACAATCTGTTCAGTAATTTCGAACAGTTCCATTGGCTTCTGTTCATTGCGCATTCGTTTTCTGTACCCTCTGACAGACACGCCATTCGCATCCACTTGGGTCCTCCGGTAGTAACACTCATTAATCATCATGTTTACTTGTTTACTCCACCTATGTCTTGTAGCATGGCTAGCAGTTGCTGGATTACGACCGGGCTCATCCTGCTGCACAGTGGGACACCTGCCAGGTGCAGCACCTTCACCATTGGTTCCAGTCCCGTTCACACCGTTATTGTCATCTTTTTTGCTTGGCATTTTCACTAACAAATGTGGTGTGCTTGAAGGTCACTACCAACAGGTATTTTTATCGAGATACAATCTCTATCAAGGTAGTCACCTTGATGCAAACGATTCTTCCAGCTCGCCACATTATTATTATTATTATTATTATTATTATTATTATTATTATTGGTTCTCAACGTGGCCTCTGCAGATATACTGCCCTGTTCAGTGGTATTTTGTTTGGTCACTTCAGATACAAATCCCTTACTAAGAAAGAAGTTGTTATTCAGGAAAAGGAAAACAAAATCCGTGCTATTCGGGATGCTAGGATCAAACAAGAGACTGATGCTGCTGTTGCAGCTGAAATGGCAGTTCTAGGAAAAGAATTTGGTGTGACAAAATAATTGTAGCCATCTATATTTTTTTGTATCCACCTATTATTATTATTATTACTATTATTATTATTATTATTATTATTATTATTATTATTATTATTATTATTATTATTATTATTATTGTTGTTGTTGTTGTTGTGTTGTTGCTGTTGTTGCTGCTGATATTATTATTACTCCCTGGGCCTTAACGAAAGCGGAGGTATTGTTTTTCAGTCGTGTTTGTTTGTTTGTTTGTTTGTCAGTGGACAAGGTATTTCAAGAACCGCGAGATGGGTTTGAGTGAAATTTTCATGGATGTTTGGCTTCGTGACTGGCACGAATGGACTAGACTTTGGGATCGAACCAATACCAGGCAGGGATTCTGGATTATTTAATTTACTTTATATGAAGTATTACGATCTTACGTTCACCTTGAAGCCTTTTCTGATCATCTCCCTTCAAAGCACGGTCATGTTTCCACGTAAGCTATGGCGGCGTTGCTGTTTCCAAAGTCTTATTTTCGTTTCTCTATTATTAATTTTACTCGCGTCCCTATCTTAGTAGAAACTGATGGATAAAGAAATCAAACTACATAAACAAATGGCAGTAAAACCGTTCAGAAATGAAATAACACTAACATAGTCATTAACAATAACAAATTTAATTCATCCTCGACAATTTTTAGTCTTACTAATTTTGAATATATCACTCCTGTTTAAAACCTCTTACCTGCTTAACAATTGCATTTCTAGCTCTGCTTTGAAGGAAGCTTTACGTCTTAGACTCATGTTTTTGTGCGCAATGATGTTGCTAAACCTCCGTTGCCAGCACCGTATGCAGGTCCTTTCCGTTTTCTTTCACGCACGGATAAATTTTTAACTATATACCTTAATGGTCGTAAAGACACTATATTAGTATTTAGACTTAAAAAAAGGCCTTCATAGAGAAAATTGTCCCTGTTCCGACTGCACACGACACACACACAGCATTACAAACACGGCCCGCACACCCACCTTCACATTCCATGACTACCATTGGGATCGATCAGGTACCGGAAAAGGATTCTGGATTATTTTTCCGTAGTTTAAAAAACTTTTTGAGAGCAGTTTGGTTCATTTTTAGTATTCTCGTTTGTGAGAGCAGTCGAATTTATGTAAGATATTCTCATTTCAAAAACCATCTCCGGCTAATCGTTGAGGGGAAGTTGGTGTTGCCTTGGAGGAGTTTTGCACTCTCTGAGTGCTCTTGTTGTGCATGTTAATTTGGTTAGTAGGTATTCTATCTTGAGATTTGATGACAACAAGTACTCTAAATCTCAAAAATATTTCTTAGGATTTTTGCAAAATATAGGATGATGCACTTTCTGCAGGTCGACAATACGAATATCAATTCCACTTTATTTCAGTCTTTTGGGTGACATTTTGTGTGTTTTTGCCAAGTGCACCTAGTACTACAGCAATAATTTATTCTTGAGTCTTCCACAATCTCCTCATCTGTCGAAAGTATTCTTTCTTTTTTCTGTGGGACTCAGCATTTCAGAGCCAGTATTGAAGTACCAATAGTGTATTCCGCGTTTAGTAATCCTTTCCCTGCTTCACTTCTTGGCAGATAGAGTCGATCAGAATTGTTTTAGAATGGAGTGCGTTATGCATTGTTTGTAGCAGTAGTAGTAGTAGTAGTAGTAGT
>NC_068992.1:41929741-41934114 GCF_001194135.2 Octopus bimaculoides
TAGAGAGAGAGAGAGAGTGTGTGTGTGTGTGGAAAGCGAAAGTGAAAGATGTCATGTAAAAGTTAAATTTTGATTTCACCCAGATTGGATAATACGAGGGGTGTTTGAAAAGTTTTCAGCCTTGAAGTCTTGTACCTTCATCAAAAGTCTTGTACCATGTTTTTTTTTGTTTTTTTTTTGTTTTTTGAGGTTCAAGACTTTTTGTACACCCTTCGTAGTAGTTAGTTCATCTTTACTAATTCATGTTCCTCAACTTCGCTTCAGGAATAATATCAGTCACAAGAAATTCAGACTAATAGCTGTGTGTTACTTCTCCTCCGAACTTCTCTTTGCCTGCAGTATACATATGTATGCTTGTGAGTCTGTATGTATGAGTTTGTGTGTGCTTGATTGTGTGAAGAAAATAAAAGAACACTTGATAGTAATTTCCTATGTAACATTTCATTTACACAATTCAAGACAAAAGTGTTGGATCAAAAAACGCAAATATCAAATAGATTATCAGGTCAATTTAGGAACGAAATTTTTCAGTCGGCCATTAAATTCAACTAATTCACTACTGTTCCCAACTCTACATATTAGAATTGAAGATTGATATTAGATTGTAGTTTCTAGATCTGCTGAATACAAGAGTGTAATTTCTCGGAATTTACTGCCTACATTAAAAAAATATCTTTCCACTCGATAATGGGGTAGGCAAAAAAAAAACCTACCTAAGTTTGTGCAACAAGAAAAATGGAAGAAATTTCAATTGTATTACAGCAAACTCGTATATTTAACAGACTGCTACAAATTACATTCATAATAACTTCGTCTATGAATTAATTTCAAAGATAATCTCGCTGGTAATGTTTGTATAAGCGGAAAAAGAAGTACATATAGAGCTAAATGGAATAAAAAGAGCTAAGGAGGAGCAACTGATTATGTTTACATATAGATTAACCATTCACTGGTAATCTTGAGGAAATTGCCATGAAGTTTATTCGTTTTACTGTCTGTCATATATGAAAGCACACATTAGTATTTGAATATATAAACATAAAGAAACTATTTCAAATTGGATATCAAACATCCAGCTACATATCATATACGTTTGGTATTCCGTGGCTCAATATAGACATTTGCGTGATAACGTCCTTCATACATTATTCAAAAGATCCAATGAATTCATTTTGCAAATAATAGTTGGCCTAATTCTTGTGTCTTAGAGATTTTGAAAAGATAGTATAACCCGTCCATGCATAAATATTTTGAAGCATCCATTAAATACGTTAAGGTTGCTGCTTAGCAAAAGCGTAGAGGAGGCAATAAAAGGATGTAAAGTAATGTTATTTTCTCCCAGTTGGACCTCTCAACGCTCTGTGATGCTGCACAACGGTGCCGATGCCGCGATGCCCTCCATGTATTTTAGGATCAGATAAGCATACGGCGACATTCGTCAGCAGATTCCGACGCAGATACCCACGTCCTAGTTCCCACTGGATTCTCTAAAAGGCTCAAGTTTACGCAATAACGGGTCTAGAGTCAGTACGTAAAGTACTCTGAGGGCAACATTCACATGCTGAGAGAGGGTAACTTTCACAAAGCAAGCCATGCTTCGTGAATAGTTTCCATAGAAGACTATTCACTGTGACTACTGAGTCGATGCAAATGTAAACTGAAACTATCAAGTCCCTGAAGATGGGATCGAAACTTGCCATTGTGAGGACAGCCAAGTGTTCGTAATTGACATTAGCGAATTTTTGATTGATCCAAATTGATCAGAGTCCCAGCCATGTCAGGTATATGATCTGCTCTAACTTATTAATTTCAGCCAAAAGAGTTCGATACAAAAAATACCATGTTTTAAAAGTAAGTGCTAGTGTCAATTTGTTTGGCTCAAAATTTTAAGGCGGTTTCCCAGACTGGCCGCTGTTCGATGACTTCAGTAAGTGAAAAATAAAACAGAAGATAAGAACTGTTCTGCATTCTATAATAATACAATTTGCCTCCAATTAGTGGTAGTTCGTCTGCCGTTACGTTCTTAGTTCAAATTCCGCAGAGGTCGACTTTGCCTTTCATCCTTTCGGGGTCGATAAATTAAGTACCAGTTACGCACTAGGTTCGATGTAATCGATTTAATCCCCTTGTCTGTCCTTGTTTGTCCCCTCTATGGTTAGCCCCTTGTGGGCAATGAAGAAATAAGAAGCGTTAGCACACTGGACAAAATGCTTAGCAGTATTTCGCCCGTCACTACTTTCTGAGTTCAAATTCCGCCGGGGTCGACTTCGCCTTTCATCCTTTCGATAAAATAAGTACCAGTTAAACACTGGGGTCAATGTAATCGACTCATCCCCACCACCCCCAAGCTGCCTTGTGGCAAAAATTTGAAATAATTATATAAATTTCAATTGCAGCGTGGAAAATGATTATATACCATTTAAGAAACATAAATGGCTTATAAACACCTTCCACGCTGCAATTGTTTTCGTTCCAGGACACGATCTCAGATCAGGTCACTTGCTACGCAAGTACATCTCCGTAATATATAAATTTCGTAATATTCAATTCCAAGATTGGCCTCGGTGGGTTTTGAACGTATAATGATACATTACTCAATACTGAATGTATTCTATCCAATATTTTTATAATTCACCAACCTTAGACTTTGCTTCTATATTTCAGTGCTACTCTTATTATTCTGCTTTTATTTTCGTGGCGTTGAGTATGCGTATTTCTGTCCAGCCTAATCCGTATGAATAATAACCGAAATACGATACTTGTTGTGTCAAGTATGACTTCTGTATCCATATATTGATATCATGTTGCCTTATTTCCATTTGTAGAATTTCTTCAACATTTAACTGCTGTAAATATATACGAATATCAATTTTAGGTCTTTTTCTTTTTTTTAATTCCAATCTGTATTTTCAAGCAAAATTCAATTACTGCCTTCCTTCATTACGCTATGAGGTCCACTAGTAACCCCATCGCGAAGTTCATGACCTGCTCTATGTAGATGTCATGAACTTTTCATGGGAAAATACAAAGGCTGCTTCACTCTGTCTTTCTTCGGTTTTTCCCTTTACAAGTGACTTTGTTGTAGATCATAGCCAATAGGAAGAAGAAGAAGAAGAAGAAGAAGAAGAAGAAGAAGAAGAAGAAGAAGAAGAAGAAGAAGAAGAAGAAGAAGAAGAAGAAGAAGAAGAAGAAGAAGAAGATGAAGGAGAAGAAGAAGAAGAAGAAGAAGAAGAAGAAGAAGAAGAAGAAGAAGAAGAAGAAGAAGAGAACTAGGCGGTTTCGTAATATATCATTAAGCAAAATAGCACGTTCTACATAAGGTACGAATGTCTGAAATTTGGAGATGGAGGGACTGTCGATTATGTCGACCCCAGTGGTCAGCTGATGTTTCACTTGATCATTTCCGAAAGGATTTAAGATAAAGTCGACCTCGGAGGAATTTCATTTCAAAATGTAAAGAGTGACGAAAAGCCGTTAAGCATTTTGTCCGCTGGTGTAACGTTTATGTAGTCCTTCTACTATGCGTACATGGCCTGGAAATTTAGAAAAGAGGTCTAGTCGATTTCATCGACACCAGTGCTCAAAGAAAGTGGAGGCACGTGGATGTGGGACTGATGACGGTAAGAATGTGGTTTCGATTCATGGACCGGGCGACTCGTTGTATTCTTAAGTGAAAAACGCTGACAAAAATGAGTAATCCTGTGACTGACGGTGTCTCGTTCAGGTGGGAATTTATACGTCACTGAAACCGGAAGACCGGGCCTTAGAGTCGGTGTAACCCGAGGTGGCATATTTATCTTTTTTTTTTTTTAGGGCTCAAAGAAGACCTGGGCGGAATTTGAAATTAGGGCATAAATCTGGAAAAAATGCCGCTACGGATTTTGTTCGGGTTGGCTCACCGCCCTTTTAACCGGAATAATAAAGGGAAAAACTACCTCTAGCAGATTTCATTGTCAGGATTTTCAGAAAGCCCGAGGAAATACCGAAGGGTGATGGTTTTTACGACTCTGCCATACCAAAAAGTAACATAGTTAACACAAAACAGTATAAGATGTGTCGGGTGCTGAGTGCTTATTATTGACAAAATGACCCTTCCAATATACAACAAAATCTATTTCATTACAGGAGTTCACATTTTAGCAGACGAAATATAAAGATGAAACCTATTTTATCTGCTTTTCGCATTTTTTTTTTTTTAGTAATAGTTCAGAATGTGTAATTAAATTACTGTTTAGATTTATGTATCTGAAAAGCAGAGATTCATAGACGATAGCGTTAAAATATAATGAAACGACCCACACAAAACTTTGACAAGTTCAGAACTCTTTTAAATGAAGAAACAGTACACTTTCAGATTATATAACTTGAATTTT
>NC_068992.1:41934124-41936008 GCF_001194135.2 Octopus bimaculoides
AAAAAAAAAAAAAAAAAAAAAAAATTGAGAAAATAAAGTATTATATTGAAAGGATTTGTTAAGTCAATACGTATTGTCAGTTTTTATTTAACTAAAGATTACATTGTTGTCCCACAATCGCCATATTAACTAGCGTCTCTTATAAAACGATACATTAAACCTTTTCAATTATTGTGAATTAATCCCCTAGTTCTATTTTACAAAGAAATGTCTGCCAAATCTGTTGGATTATCAAAACTAATAATGGCTTCAAATTTTGATACAAGGCCAGCAATTTCTGAGGGGAGAATAAATCGATTACATTCAACCCAGTACTCAACTGGTACTTATTTTATCGACCCGAAAGTATGAAAGGCAAAGTTGACTTCGGTGGAATTTGAACTCAGAACGTAAAAACAAATGAAATGCCACTGAGCATTATGTCCGGCGCGCTAACGATTCTGCTACCGTGCAGAATAATATCAATTCTTTGTACTATACGCACAAGGCCTGAAATATGGTGGTGGAGGGACTAGTAGAATACATCAACCTTAGTACTTGACTGGCACTTGTTTTATCGATCCCTAAAGGATGAAAGGCTAAGCAATTTCAACTCAGAATGTAAAAGCAAACGGAATGCCGCTATGTTTGCTGTCTTAATAATAATAATAATAATAATAATAATAATAATAATAATAATAATAATAATAATAATAATCGCTTTAAATTTACGGGCAGTGGATTGTAGAGTACATCGAGCCCAGTATTTCACTGGTAGTTAATACCTCGAGCCCTACAAGATGAAAGGCAAAGTCGACCTCGCAGAATTTGAACTTAGAACGTAGCAACTGGCGAAATACCGCTGAGCATTTCTCCCGGCTTGCCAACGATTCTGCCAGCACACGACGTTTATACTAGTAATAATGCTGTCTAGTATAGGCACAAGGCCTGAAATTTGGGGGAGGGGGCCAGTCGATTACATCCACCCTAGTGTTTCACTGGTACTTAATATATCGACCCAAAAAGGATGAAAGGCAAAGTTGACCTCGATGGAATTTGAACTCAGAACGTAGTCCAGCATACTTAACGACTCTGCCAGCTCGCTGCCTCTATAATAATAATAATAATAATAATAATAATAATAATAATAACCTTTTGTATTCTTGGCACAAGGCCTGAAATTTTTTGGTGAGGAGTACTTAATTTATCGACCCCGAAAGGATAAAACGCAAATCGCCTACGGTTGAATTTGAACTCCGAACGTAAAGATAGACGAAACACCGCTAAGCATTTCACCCGACGTGCTGACGATTCTGCCAGCTCACTGCCTCAATATAAATAATAACCTTTTGTAATCTTGGCACAAGGCCCAACATTTTGGGGTAGGGGTTTAGTTGAACAGATCGTTCCCAGTACGCAACTGGTACTTAATTTATCGACCCCGAAAGGATGAAAGGTAAAGTCGACCTCGGCAGAATTTGAACTTAGATCGTAAAGACAGACGAAATACTGCTAAGCATTTCACCCGGAATGCTAACTATTCTGCCAGCTCACCGCCTCAATAATAATAATAATAATAATAATAATAATAATAATAATAATAATAATAATAATAATAATAATAATAATAATATTGGCTAGTTAATGGTTTAACATTCCTGCTTCCAAAAAATGAGGAAACAAACGAAACAAAAAATTATCGACCCGCAACCTGCTTAACAACAATGTATAAGATGCTAACATCTGTCCTAACCGAGTAGACCTATAGTTTTTTAATAGAAAGGAGCATATTCCCTAATGAGCAAAAGGGATGTAAACGTGGATCTTATGGTTGTAAAAATCAGCTACTCATCAATAAGATGATCTTAGAAGATTGTCACAAGCGACACAAAAACTTGTCAATAG
>NC_068992.1:41937280-41938925 GCF_001194135.2 Octopus bimaculoides
AAAACTTTCAAAATACAAAGACCTGGAAATAGAGATAACTCGAATGTGGAATCTAAAAACAGAAACAATTCCTATTATAGTAGGTGCCTTAGGTATAATAAAAAAAATATTCAGACAAATACATAACAAAAACACCAGGACTTACAAATATGTATAACATACAGAAAATTGCACTACTGGGCACTGCACACATCCTACGCAAAACACTTTCAATACAGTAAACATAAGAGCACCACAGCAAACCACAGCACATACCCAAGGCGCACAGAGCTGCGCTCGGTAGTGAAGTGAAAGCACGTTATAAAAATAAAACTACTGAACAATAATAATAATAATAATAATAATAATAATACTGGTGGTATTATTTATGGTAATTTTCCTATATAGCTTTTGTGTTATATATTCATCGACCGTGTCAAAGGTTAAATAGGTTTTCTCATTTATATGCTTTCCGTTAGTATGATATTAAAATCCATCAGACAAACAATGAATAGCATTAAGTTAGATCTCTTCTACTAACGAACCGACCCCGACAGTCGATAAGATAAACTATAACACCACCACCACCACCACTACTACTATTACTACTACCACTACCAATGCTATTATATCTACTGATAAATGTATGTATAATAGATAACGGCAGCAGCAATGATCGGATTACTTATTATATTTTTCAGTATAAAATACCAGTGTATGTAACAGTTGTAGTTGTATGTAAGTCAAGTTAATAATAAATAACAACATCAATGTTAACAACAATATCTTTAAAAACTAATCTATTTTCTTTATTTTATATTTGTAGTTTATTTTATTTATTTTTATAAATCTTTTCTTTCTTTTTTGGGGGGGTTAAGAAAACAATGTTTAGAATCCACACACACACAAAAGAAATAGTAAAAACAACTAAAGTTAGAACTTAATCAATAGAACAGATTTAATCATAGAATTTTATCGTTTTCCTCGGCTTTTCTGTGGCACCAAACAGCATTAACTGGTGGATTGATGCAATATAAAATTATACACACACACACACACACACATGCATACACACACACACGCACACACACACACACACACACACACACACACACACACACACACACACACACACACACACACACACACACACACACACACACACATATATACGATATAGATAGATTAATAGATAGATATACATATATATGTGTGTATGTGTCTGTGTGTGTCTGTGCGTGTGGAAGTTGCACGTCGTATTTGTATTTCATAGTTCAGTTTTTTAACGATATGTTGTAGGGAATAGAGAAGCTATCACTTATGACACTAAGCAAGTTTCATAACGGTCTTTATATTGTATATATAAAAGTATATATCATGCATGCACACATATATATGTGTGTGTGTGTGTGTGTTTCTGTGTGTCTGTGTGCCTGTGTGTATTTACATGTGAGTGGAAAAACGAAAGAAAAGGCACTCAAAGCATCTACGTTGCAGGAGTTATATGTATTTGATAATCTAAGGCTGTAAGCCTGAATGAAGTGGATTTCTATTAGAGGCCCCCGCGGAGCACTAAGTCACATGGAATTGAATGAAACTCTTCTAAATAATATATACATGTATACATACATATATATATATATAAATATATATATATATTATATAT
>NC_068992.1:41939112-41940993 GCF_001194135.2 Octopus bimaculoides
TATATATATATATATATATATATGGTAAATGAAAGACGGAAGATGGAATGTGCGAGAATTTTTATTAATCACGACAATTCTTTCGACACGTCTAGCATCGATCCCTCACCGAAGTTTTGTATACTCCATTGTTTCATCTTTTGGCAGTATCCTGCCGCTGTTAAAGAATTTCATAAATCTCTTCAACAAAACATTACTCGACTCATTGCCATATATTCCATAACTGATGCATTTTAAAAACGATCTTCCACGCGCTGTGACGCAGTTTACTTCCTCCTATACCAGTGCTATAAAAGCGTCAGGTTCTTCAGTTAGTCTGTCTTATGCTACATTCACATAGCTTCTCTCAACAGAGAAGTCCTTACAAATCTCAGAAACCATGTTTTACCTAATAAACTAAAACCTGTTCTAATCAGGATACTCTGTAGAATATCTGCTCTGTGAAATTCCATTTATCTTCTTAAATATTTTCTAGAGTTGAGGAATCGTTCTTGTTTATTGCAACTATTAATGACATCGATCTAACTTCTGTTATTGGTCCTTTGAAAGCTCGGCTTTTGTATCTTTCCTATACAGAGGAGGTGAACAAATCTGCTGTTTCTTCGTTGAGGTGTGGATTAATTAACAAAAACCATTGGTCTGTCCATCTAGGCAGTCATTTCACGCTGATACAACATAAGTGCTTATATACAAACGTAGATATATACATGTATACAGACATACATACACACATATACACATACGTATAAATAAATGAATACATAGATACCTGTACATACATATATGCATGCATATATATGTTACATGCATGTAATGTATACATAACATTTGTGACAGACTGCTTTGTGACAGACTGCTTTTAAAAGCCACATCAGAGGCCATGATAGATCTAAGATGAGTACAAGAGGTGGTCAAACTATAAGTAGACAACTACCATGTATGTATGTATGTATGTATGTATGTATGTATGTATGTATGTATGTATGTATGTATGTATGTATGTATGTATGTATGCATGTATGTATGTGATCTTTTGTTCTTTAATTCTTTTATTTGTTTCAGTCATTTGATTGCGTCCATGCTGGAGCACCACCTTTAGTCGAACAAATCGACTCCAGGACTTAGTCTTTGTAAGCCTAGTACTTATTCTATCTGTCTCTCTCTCTCTCTTGCTAAGTTACGGGGACGTGAACACACCAACAGCGGTTGTCAAGCGATGGTGGGGGACAAGCACACCACACACACACACACACACACACACACACACACACACACACACACACACACACACACACACACACACACACACACACACACATACACACATCTTACTTCGATGAGGTGTGGATAATTTAACAAAAACCATGGATCTGCCCATCTCGGCAGTCATTTCACGCTGAGACAACATTAGTGTTTCAATACAAACGTAGATATATACATACATAGACACACACGTATAAATAAATTCATACATACCTGTATATACATACATATATGCATATATGTATATATATATATATATATATATATATATATATATATATATATATAGATATACATATGTTGTAGTTATGTATGCATTTATGTATACGAGGGGCTTCTTTCAGTTTCCGTCTGCCAAATCCACTCACAAGGTTTTGGCCGGCCCGAGGCAGAAGACACTTGCCCAAGGTGACACGCTGTGAGACTGAACCCACAACCATGCGGTTGGAGACTAGGCTACTTACCACACAGCCACTCCTGCGCCAATAAATGTATATATGTATTTGACTATTTTCTTTAGTCAAAACACGGTGATTGCTTATAAGAGAGATAAAACTCTTTTACAAGAATTTTTCTGTAGTAATGCCCATTATATAAATATAAACGAATAATTATATT
>NC_068992.1:41941003-41941868 GCF_001194135.2 Octopus bimaculoides
TACTATGCTGATGAGCGAAATCTAGATTCATTCTAGTAATCGCGAAATCGATCGATACATAGTTGAGTCATTTGAAAGAAAGTTGGTCTTCTTCGGTTGGTTGTTTTTCCTCGCATACGGTACTAAATGTGGTTATTTTGAGAAGTCCAGTGTGTGGCATTATTTTTCTGTAGTAATGCCCATTATATAAATATAAACGAATATGTATATATATATATATATATATATATATATATATACAGACATGCAGGAAGTAAATAGATACCTTTAATTTTCAGAATCTTTTATTTAATACGCAAAGCGAACAATTGAAATGTAATCCATAGGCAGGACTAAATACTTTAATATTTTGTTGACATTTCCTTTGCAGTTTTTTAATTCAGAAACTCTTTTTGGCATTGCACTAATGAGCTTTGTGATTGTCTCTTGTGGAATTTCTGACCACTTTCACGCAAACGAAAGAATGCCGTAACATAATTTCCTCTGGCACATACACACACAATCTAGGTAAAACTTCTGTACGAATTATGTTATTTCTTGCTGTGTGCACTAAATTTACTGCTCAAATCTCATTGAAAGAACCTTTTTCCATTCTGTAATTTGTGTTTGTGATGAGCGTATTTAAAAACCTGATCTTCGATATAAACTAAAAGGAAGTTTTCCCAGAAATCCTGTCATTTACCTGTTGTTTCTAGCATGTCCAATTTGACATTTGCACCCCAATTATTTTTTCTTAAATTTATTCCAATTACTGGTTTCTTCGATACAAGAGTTTAGGATTTCACCCAAAACACGTTCTCAACATTTTAATTTTCTCCCTCCTCACTCCAATTTCTTCATATCTGCTTTTTTCCAATTTTTTTCT
>NC_068992.1:41942683-41945951 GCF_001194135.2 Octopus bimaculoides
CCAGATTCGTTATCTCTGTATTTTTCTACTTGGATAAAAAAAAAATTAATAAACATCGAAATGGTTGCAAATTAAGAAATTGCGGTGGGGACTGGCGAAAACTAAAATTTTGAAAACATGATTTCTGGGCAAAGTCGTATTAACCCCCTTTCATACGATGAAACAATACGTAATTTGTGATCTTTCTTAAGAACGGAAAGCAAATTGTATCCCCCCCCCCCCTTCACTTTTAAACAAATAATAACTTCCATTACGCCAGTAATCCAGTTCACTATATATCAGCTGTGCAAATTCTGCCCATAAGAAAGGAACAAATGATACAATGTGGCTGTAGGTCATAATACAAGGGCAACGCCGGGATGCATTACTAATGTATATATGTATATATATATTCATACATATACGCGTGTTTGTGATGGATGTATGGCTGTCTATAGGGCGTTGCTGGCTTTTGTGAAATTTAGCAATGGCAACATTAAACCGAGAAGCTACAAAACACCTGACAGGAGTCTACATGTGTCATCAGGCCGCCAAACTCCTTTTGTTCTTATCGCCGTAACTCTGATTTTGTCAATTCATACACCTTGCAGCATTTTTACTGTTTGTGAAAGTGTGCGTTTCGGTAATTACTAAAAGGAACGTTCACACATATTGGTGGCATCGTCATTACTCCAAACGGATGGATGGGATGGGATGAGAATGAGTGTGGTGTCGAAATATTTGTCATACTTAATTGACTTCTGATGAGTAAGCCTCAATGACCCACCACCACCACCACCACCACCACCATCGTCACTACTACTATTGTTGTAAAATATGAAATATGTCTCCCGTATCATTAAGCTCATGTTTCCTAATTATATTCAGAACGATTATGCCTGCCTTTTGAAATTATTTTCAAAATTTCAATTGCATTTTTGAGATGTCATTAATCACTGCCTGTATCATATTCACAAAAGAAAATGTACTTTCAGTTTGAGAATAAAATGCATTACACTTTTCGTTAATTAATTTAAATTCTGATTTCAATAACACTCCACAAACGTCATTGCAACATATTATATTTTCTGTCTTTATTCCAATACCGTTTCTACATCTAAAATATTCGGCAGGCTTCCAACGGAGTCTTTGTGATATTTGTATTCTATTCTAGTATCTTTGTCTTGATAATAAGGTAAAAGAAAGGAAACCACAAGAAGCTTTTGAAAGTTCATGCGTGTTTTTCTTTTTAAATCATACATAAAACAATGTCATTTTCAATGACTTTTCCTTCATCAAATACTAATATTCAGTCATTTAATTAATCGTTGTATTTTACATTTCTTTGTTGCATTATATGATTTCAGAAACGAGGATTTGATGTTGCAATGGTTTGTTTCATAGGGCATTAATTAGATAAACATTATTACCTCCTCATTCAAATTTATAATGAGTAAAAAAAAAAAAATTGTGCTGTTTCATTCCGTCTTAATAATTAAACAATTATCATATTCTGTACACATATATGTAAGATTCAGAGGACGGTATGGCAACGAGTGGCAACGAATGGAAACTAGTAGCAGTAACGAATTAAGGAGAAATGTTTTCGCAAGTCATTTACTGTAAAAACCAGGATAGAAAATATAAAAAATTCTGTCAACACATGTGACGATGATGCAATCTGAGACACATTTTCTGATACATTACATGACAGTTGGGTGGAGCACTAGCCATAGGAGATGAAAAGGGATTTACATACTAAACACAATCGAAGAAGTTGTTGTTATCTTTCACAATAACATTAAATTAAACTAATCCATCTAAGAAAAATTCCTTCTAGTGGGCTAAATTAGTGCGACTGCAAGGGTTGTGACTCTTCTACATGAGACTTTGTGGAAGTCATTGAAGTAAATGAGAATGGTGAGAGAAAAAGAATGAAAGAGTTGTTGGTGGCTGTATGTTTTACAATATGGCTGAAATAACTAGAAGATAAAAGATATATATACATAAATACCCACTATATATTGTTCATCCCATAAATAATGCGTTTTATTTTTACATGTTTTATTTTTCAAAATTAAGATAAGCAAAGTTCTTCTTTTATCTAAGATATACACCCCTTCATTTTCTACAATGATCTGCCATCTATCTGGTAGACTTGCAAGGCCCACGAGAGATAGTTTCTTCACTATTCATTCGACTAAAAAATCAAGGTAGTGCTCCAGCATAACCGCAGTCTAATGACTAAAGCAAGTAAAAGATAAAAGATAACCATCATGAGCAAAATTATAAAATAATATTGATCGTCTGCCTTTATGTTCTGAGTTCAAATTCCACCGAGGTCGACTTCTCCTTTCATCTATTCGGGTTCGATAAATTAAGTACAAGTTGCGTACTAGGGTTAACCTAATCGACTGGCCCCCTCCCGCAAAATTTAGGGCCTTCGGCCTAGAATAGGAGAAGATTATAATATTGATTTCAAAGTTCGATGGAAGTCCAGCAGTTTTGGCGGTGGGATTAAATGGTTTACATCGGATTATCTCCTCCCTGCGAGTTGTTCAACTAATTTACATTTTTACCGACTCCGAATAGATGAAGGGCAAACGTCGACCTCAGCAGAATTTGAACTCAAAACTTAAAAACAGGCGAAATGCTGCAAAGCTTTGCGGTATACATGCTAACGATTCTACAAGTTTGTTGCCTTATGAAGATGATTTTGGTTTCAAATTTTGGCACAAGTCTAACAATTTCAGGAAGGGGCTAAGTCGATTACATTGACCTCAGTACTCGACTGGTACTTATTTTATCGACCTTCGAAACGATGAAAACCAAAATCGACCTCAGCGTATTTTGAACTAAGGACGTAAAGACGGATGAAAAGGGGTCAAGCATTTTGTTCGGCGTCTAAACGCCTTTGCCAGGTCGCGATCTTATAAGTGAATATAACATTGTGATACAGAAAAAGTTAATTTATTTCATCTCAATCGTGAAGCATGAAACGTGTTTAATTACAATAAAAAAAGATGCAAAATGTGGCATATTTCACTATTTTGATTAAATACTGAAAAAATTAATGATTAATATATACAAAACATTTCATTTACAATTTGTTTTGGATGACAAAATGTGAAGATTACTTAGCATTGCAGGTTTCTTACAGAATTAAATAAACATATAATTAATTATTTCAGTTATCGTTGCCGTTGTAACTTGTTATGGTGGCAATATGGGTTTCACACTGGCGATTACTTCTTTCACTTAATGCTTCAACTACTGCCTCCCCTCCCCT
>NC_068992.1:41945961-41953836 GCF_001194135.2 Octopus bimaculoides
ATGGATTGGGGAGGAAAACGGAGATAAGAAGAGAAGAACGAAAGAGATCTAGAAATGATGAACTGTGAAGGCGCAGGAGAAAGGAAGGTGTTCATAAAGGGCAAATGAAAATAATGTCCTGGCGCTAAATAAGAGCAATAACCTTAATATGTTTTCTTACTGTTATTTAAGCATTTAAGTTTGCAATATCAACGTTGATCATATAGATTTGTGAGAGTAAATATTAAAAGACTCTAGAAATGCCAACGGGCCAACAACGATTTATTCGCAAAATCTGTATTATATATTGCATGATTCGTTATAGACTATTAAGATAAATGATATGATAGAATATGTCAGACAAGTGTAAATAATCGATCTAAACGAAGTTTAATGATAGCGTTTAAGATCACAATTAGTGCGACTAATGTTATTCACGTAAATGTAACCCTCTGCTAACGGAAAGCCAATAGTGCACTATCTGATTATATTTTATAATTTCAAAACAAGACTGGGAAATCGCTATCATATTGAAATCCATGAATAATATGAAATGGTATTCATCTCTGCAGATAAAATATTGCTGACGCATTCAATTAATGAGGGAATATGCAACAGAATATAGTATTTTTCTTGTGGTGTGTTCAATTATATTCTTCGTCATGTTTCGAAAAGTATTGCAGAGCTATTCCGATATAAAGCGATATAAACCGAGAATAGTGAAATAAGAATAATTACATGACTAACTATGGTTAGTCATGGAACGCCAGCGCCTTGTCTTCTAAGATTACGTGCTTTTCATAAGTGTACCTATTGTGAAAAGATATTCAGATTTGATATAGATTTTCGTCTCTAAACATATACTCACACATACACACACGTTCAACATATTC
Source organism: Octopus bimaculoides (assembly GCF_001194135.2). Lineage (NCBI taxonomy): Eukaryota > Metazoa > Mollusca > Cephalopoda > Octopoda > Octopodidae > Octopus > Octopus bimaculoides. The sequence goes on from NC_068992.1 coordinate 41,946,834, forward strand.
ACACAAACAAAGACACACACATGTATATACATTTATGTGTATATTCATGAATAGAGAGGATAGGTAAGAGCTGCGTATTATCGGTAAAAATATATATAGTAGAGATTAAAAGGGTTTAAACTTGAACTCTGAGGTCTCCGTCTGGAACGAGGCCCGAGACATCAAGAATGCCCAAAAGAGCAACCTATATGGAGCTGATATTGACGTAGTATATTGACACTTATATTCATATATATTGTTCATGTATCGATATAAGCGTCACTGTATCTTAGGTCATGTCACGTTTAGTTTTATGTGTAACAGTTAGCCCTGTATAGCTTGAAGCATCGTCGAGCCGTCAGTGACAGAACCGGCAGCCCTAGCAAGCCTGCTTATAACGAGAGTGCTTCTTGCTGGGACACACTGTAGAACGAAAAAATACAAAATCTCTCTAAACAAGGATGAACGCAGTAGTGTCACAGATCGTCAAACGGCGGGAAGTGAGGGACCCTAGTCTTTGTATTGTTATACTTTTACAAGACGGAAAATTCTGCATTCATTGATGTCAGCTTTCGAGAAAAATGAATATGTCCTTTAAAGAGTGGAAGTCTCATTGTGCAAGGCTTTTCCTTACTTTAAAAGCTTCAGACGGTAAAGGAAGCATTGGTGTTCAACATCTCTGTTAACATCTCTATTACGTATTGCATAGCATAGTTGGTCGAGCCTCAAAAGTGCAGAACAATCAATGAAAGATTCCATGATTCAATGAAGGCCTGAGTCTGCGTGGGCGGTAAACATCCACTGGAAAAAATAACCACCTTGAGCTGTCTTCAGCTCAAGGGGTTAGGTCTTTCGCCGGACTGAAAAGTATTATGCATGCTATTCACGTTTACGAGAACAACTGATCGATAGATATCAAGCTGCAGTTTGTTGTTGGGCAGATCTGCATCAAAAGATACCTGAAAATTATGTATTCAGCTATGAAAGAATTCCGTACTTATAGCGGTTCTCAATTAGACGATTGCTGGATATCATGCTGCAGTCACAATGTATGTACTTCATGTATACCATGAAAAAGGTACAGCCTTGTCATCCTCGAAACTCTGTAGATTCTGCCTGAGAACTACGTAAACGGTACACGTATCTATCGAATGTTTACACAACTGCGTCTTAATTCAGGGTCAAGTTATATACTTGATCGCACAACTGGCGGCCCATTGCATCAACGTTAAGTTGCAGTCAACGTGTATCTACTTCATGTATGCCATGCAAAAGTTACAGGCTTGACATACGCGAAACCCCATAGATTCTGCCTGAAAATTACGTAAACGGTACACGTATCTATCGAATGCTCACACAATTGCCTCTTAATTCAGGATCAAGTTATTATAGTTGATCACACAACTGGCAGCCCATTGCATCAAAGTTAAAGTGAGACTAATTAAGAACTACCACAAGTACGGAATTCTTTCATAGCTGAATACATAATTTTCAGGCATCTTTTGATGCAAAGTTAAGATCTGCCCAACAACACCACCCAACCACCAGAAAACCGCGAAAACTATGTAAGATAAATGACTCACTAAAAATACGACCAAAAAGAACAAATAAGTATAAGAACGTCAGCGCATAGCTTTTATGTTTTTTGTTTTTCAGCTGACACAGGTCGACATATGCAAACTAGGCCCTCATCTACTCCACATACGTTACCTGAATTATCGTGCTATAGAACCATATTGGTTTAAAATTTTGGCACAAGGCCAGGAATTCCAGGCGGAGTGTAAGTCGATTAGATCGATGTCAGTGCTCAACTAGTCCATATTTTATCGAAACCAAAAGGATGATGGACAAGGTTGACCACAGTGGAATTTGAACACCGGATGTAAAGGTCTAAGAAATGCAGTTAAATGTATTGCTAGGCCTGCTAATGAGTCTGCCAGATCACCGCTATTGCCTATATCGGATCATTTGTGCTTTCCCTTTATCTACGTCCATCACATAATTCTATGAAAATAAGTCAACAATCAATAATTCAATATATGGTGTTTTTACAATTTGTCCTACGCTGTTATTCTTCATCACAAAATACAATTAAGACCATTAATACGGATATTTAACTCAAAGTATATTTCGTGGATATCTTTTACTTGTTTCAGTCAATAGACGTCGGCCTCAGAGGCCAGCATGGTGTGGATGTAATTGTCTTTAAAACATAATTGGATCTCTCCCTGTCACAGGTTGCAGACGAGCCTACCTCAAGGTAAGAACCCCAGATCAGGGTAGCAGCATCAAACTACCTCACTGACCAAATACCACATGTCAGAGGAGGTTTCAAGTAATGGTATAGCTCAATTAACGTTGGTGCCCCAACATGACCGTAGCTTTGCATTTGAAACATTTTATAGTAGTTGAACATAGTTAAAAGAGTTATATGTATGTGTGTGTGTGTATACATATACATAATACATACATATATATATATATATATATATATATATATATATATATATGAATATGTATCATATAGGGTTCGAATCCGATCTCAATGATCGCCATATTGAGGAAAATATTGTGAGTAAAACGTCATGAAACGTGGAAGCTAATTAGAGGATCAGAGGATCAGAACAGGGGATCAGATTCCTGCTCTCGGTGCCAGCGTTAATGTGTGATCCGTTTACAGATCTGCGTTGCGAACCTTCGATTCTTTAACGTTCGGCGTAATCTACGCCTTTGCAGTATTCAGGGCAGACATGTAAGTCTTAAGAACCTATAATGTACTCCACATCATTTAACTCACGCATAAAAATCAATCATCTTTTATGTGATGTATGGCAATAAAACAAAATTAGAAGCAGCTTAATATTTTTAAATGGGCGTCAGTATCGTTGAATTTATATTAAGTTAACAATTCATGTAATTGATGAGGGCGTGTTTTCATGCAATTGCGCGCAGATGTTTCTCGAGCATGCTAGGTAAAACGAAATCGAAACGAATGAGATGTGTTCGCAGGAGAATGCGGAATTGACGAGTGAGCGCAGCAGAGGGTGAAGAAATAAGGAACAAAACATCTAGTTTTTGGAAATAACATAAAGGTGTTTATGATACATATCAAAAGTTTTTCAAATTCAGTGCAGCCAAACTTCATTTCAATATTTATATATTTATTATGGCTGTGAGCTAACAGAATCCTTAAAACGTCGGGCGAAATGCTTAGCGGTATTTCGTCTATCTTTACGTTCTGAGTTCAAATTCCGCCGATGTAGACTTTGCCTTTCATTCTTTCGGGGTCTATTAAATAAGTACCAATTACGCATTGGGTTCGATATAATTGACTTAATCCCTTTGTCTGTCCTTGTTTGTCCTCTCTATGTTTAGCCCCCTAAGGGCAACAAAAGAATAAATATTTATAGATTTATTACGGCGGTGATTTGGCAAAATCGTTAGCACGCTGGGTAAAATGCTTAGCGTTTCTTCGTCCGTCTTTACGTTCTGAGTTCAAGTTCCACCCAGGTCGATTTTGCCTTTCATCCTGTCAGAGTCGATAAAATAAGTACCTGTAAAGCACTGGGGATGGATATAGTCGACGTAACCTCATCCCCGAACTTGCTGGCCTTGACCCAAAATTGAAAATCAGTATTTATATTGTTATTTCATCATAAGACACGTTATTGATTATTTAATATATAAGACATATTCACATTGATGAAGTAATCCCAGATCAGCAGCGAACAAGGAGGCATTTACACACATACTCACACAATTATCCGATCTTCTACATTTTTGTTTTTGTCAGAAACCATCTTGGATTATACTACAGAATAGCTTCTCTCTTTCGTATGACGATAATGTATAATTTCAGAGAGATATGGTTGCTACACCAAATGGCTCGCGTGGCTGTGTAAAGATTCCATCGTAATTTCGATCAACATGTGAAATATATTATGTTGCAATAATTTTCTCCACGCCTGAATGTTACCCATTAAGTTGACTCATATATAACAGGATTAAATATTTAGCCATATTCACTCAAACGTGAAGTAGGCGTGGCGTTTAGTTTAATATAGCTTATGGAAGCTATATTATAAGTAATACGTCTCCAAATAATAATAACGATCAATGATTGTGAAGATGTACAACTGGACCGTTATCGGGTGGACCAGCTGTCCAACAGAATCTCTAAGGATTATTTTATTTATATTTATTTATTTATTTATTGCAATTATATTTCTAATTGCTTTATCAAATAAAATTGTTCTGGACTTAGTTGATGCACTATTAGTTGATTTCTAACGACAATTATTCTTAAACAGAGCGACCAGTAAATGAACACGGAATTATTGGTCGAGTCAGCCGCCACATCGACCCCTTCGACATCTTTGCCTCTTTTGTCAAATCTCATTGATGGTTTTTAATTGCTATAATTTTCTCCTCACCCCAAACTTCTAATATTAACTACTACAACTCTGTTTACACAACATTCTAGTTTCTCAATCATCTACTTACACAAGGCCAATCATATTATTACATGATTACAAGCCTGTCCTCTCTTCAAAGTCACCATTATTTCATTGATCTTGTTTTTATTATTTAGCCTTTCCGAAATGTTGCGCCATAAAATTGGTTACCCTGTTTTTCAAACTAATATTATCCCGCGTTGATTAACCTCAGAAGCCACATATTAATGTGTACAATGGGATCCAATGGATGCAACATTTCTTTCCTGGCAACCAATCGCAGAGTAATTCTTCCTTTCTTTTTTCTTTTTCATTTTGACGAAAGTTCATTTGGATATTAACATCACCGCCGCTCGTAGATCCAGAAACAGCAATGAAGAAAACGATATTATTTTTCTGTTTCTAAGCAAAAGAAAGAAACTCTTTCCGCTATATTAACGGAGATTAATCTGATATACAAAGATTTGTTTTTGATGTTGTTAAATACGTATATTTTAACAAAGATTTATATAAAAAAAACATTCTTATCGATTAATAAGGCAAGTTACCATCATTATTAAAACTACCCTATAATCCCAGTCTCTATGCAGTCGCTAGTCCTGCTAAGAATAGCAAATAAATGACGCTCACTGTACTATTTAATCGTAAAAACAGAACCAAATACACATTGTATCATGTATTCAAATATACGGAATTATGGAAAAAAAAAGGTGTTTATTTGGACTGCTCATAATTGTTTGGCTGCATTAAACTGACCGAGGACTAGAGAACACTGTTGTAAATTTTAGCGATCATACTGGTTTCGAATTTTAGCACAAGGCCTGAAAATTCGAGGAAATATTTAAGTTGGTTACATCGACCTCATTACTCAACTCTGGTACTTATGTTAGCAGTCCCCGAAAGGATAAAAGGCAAATATGACCACGGCAGATATTGAATTCAGAACGTAAAAGCGGGCGATATACCGCTAAGCATTTTGTCCGGCGTGCTAACGATTCTGTCTGACAGACGCTTTAATTTTAGTAATTGTATTGATTTTAAATTTTTACACAATTTCGCAGGAGAGATAAGTCGACTAAATCGATCCCAGTGTTGAACTGGTACTTATTTTATCGACCCCAACGGGGTGGAAGGCAAAGTCGAACTCGACAAACTCGATCGCAGGACGTAAAAACGAAAGGAAACGCTGCTAAGCGTTTTCCCAAGTGTGATAACAACTCTGACACCTAATCGCTTTAATTTCAGGAATTATATTCAAATATGTATTATTGCATATCAGTGTAGAGGCGCAATGGCTCAGTGGCTAGGGCAGCGGACACGCGGTCGTAGGATCGCGGTTTCGATTCCCAGACCGGACGTTGTGAGTGTATATTGAGCGAAAATACCGTACTCTTTCACTACAACATTCTCTCACTCTTTCTTCCTATTTCTGTTGTACCTGTATTTCAAAGAGCCATGCTTGTCACACACTGTGTCATGCTGAGTCTCCCCGAGAATTACGTTAAGGGTACACGTGTCTGTGGAGTGCTCAGCCACTTGCACATTAATTTCACGAGCAGGCTGCTCCGTTGATCGGATCAACTGGAATCCTTGTTGTCGTAGCCGACGTAATGCCACGTAATTGCACATCAGTGAATGTTTATAAACGAGATCACAAATAGCTAGAAATAACAGTCGAAAAGGCAGCAAGCTGGCAGAAACGTTAGCGCGCCGGGCGAAATGCTTAGCGGTATTTCGTCTGCCGTTACGTTCTGATTTCAAATTCCGCCGAGGTTGACTTTGCGCTTCATCCTCTCGGGGTCGATAAATTAAGTACCAGTTACGTACTGGTTTCGATGTAATCTACTTAATCTCTTTTTCTGTCCTTGTTTGTCCCCTGAAATAAGAAATAACAGTCGAATCTCTCATGGACCACACACTGTAGTCTTAAAAAGAATCAAGAGAGAGAAAGCGAGAGAGAGAGAGAGAGAGAGAGAGAGAGAGAGAGAGAGAGAGAGAGAGAGAGAGAGAGAGAGAGAGAGAGAGAGAGAGAGAAGAAAAGAAATGATGTATTGGAAAATACAAAATTCAAAAAGATATAATATAATACAAAAGAGAATCATGACAAGGATTTGAAAACTTTCGTTGTATGACCTGTCGGAGAAAAAGGTCAAACGTACAACAATTTCGATCCCTGTCTTGGATTGTATAACAGTGTATGTGAATGAAGAGACCGACCAGCGGTTCGGTCAACCAGAGACATTGTCTCATCAGAACCACGAAAGTCTATGTATTGAATTTCACGTACGTCCCTTATAATTAGATATAATTAGAATATACACGACGAGTTTTCCGGTCCATCCGATCAACGGACCAGCTTGGTCGAGTAATCAACGTGCAGTTGGTTGGCCTCTACACGGAGGCGCATAACCGTTAAGGTAGTTCACGTGGAGATATCAGTGTGAAAAAGAATGTGACAAGTCTACGTCGTAGAAGTACAGATGCAAGTAATTTTCGCGACGTGAATAGGCAGGTGCAACGTGCTGGATCCCTGCAATCATGTGCCGAATACTCAAATATATATATATATA
>NC_068992.1:41954379-41957036 GCF_001194135.2 Octopus bimaculoides
TATATATATATGTATGTATATGTATATTTCGATTTTGGAAATGGTTTGCAAGATTCTTTATGTGAGTTCGTGTGTTGAAGCATATTCTGTTGTGTCTGGGGAGAGTCATTTTCTTTTCGTGCCTTATCATTTAACACACTCACCGGTAAAATTTCCACTTATTTCTTATTTTTATCTTTCTAAAATTTTCGTTGCATCTTGCAACCTTTTCAATAGTCTTGACTCTTGAGTCAAGACTATTGAAAAAGTGGAGTAGATAAAATCCAGGCTACATATGTTTTATTGCTAATAGAACCTCGGAAGTAGTGAATTATCCAAACGAGGACTCTTCAGGCCAAGGATACCTTGATTATATGAAGTTCACATTCTCGTTTAGGGATTATGTGCGAACTCTTTGGGAATTCGACCGTAACGTTGAGATCCAGCTATGGATTGGCTTAAAATTTTCCGATAGAAGAAAGTGGATCCGCTGAGGAGACATGCAAAAAGACTCTGCTATCTTTTCTGTGCTGATTGCAATGGTCGCAAAATTATATTTGCCAACCCATTCTTGTATTGCATAACAACGGATGTGTGGAGAGGAATGACTTGCTTGCTTGGGAAATTCTACAGTTGAAATGAACCACTTTTACGTGGGCAGATGAAGGTTGAAATATGCCGATCAAAGAACCAGTCTATTTTCTACTTCGCAATTATGAAATCCTCCTTAATAGAAGTAAAATTAATCTTTTATACGACACGAGGTATTCATATCATCAGGAGCCATATATTAATCTATTGATTAGACTATTGGTTGTATCTGGTCCTAGTCTAACCTGTAATCGATTTTGTATTGATTACATTTACGCGACGATTAGATATCGATTACTATTTACACTACGATCATATATCCTCTATATATTGGACTTCGATTAGTTATCAATTACACTTTACTCCACGATTAGAAATCGATTATAGCTTAATCTCCGTTCAAACATCGATTACATATTAAACTGTGATCAGATATCGCTAACAATTTAGTTATCGATTTGGCATCGATTACAGAGAATATTGCGATAAAATATCGATTGCAGGTTTAGATCTATTAAAGTTCAATGGCCTTCGCCTACATGATATTTCAACCGCAAAGGTTTAGGCCATACTGAAAAAATCTTCGCAAGCTAAATTAAAATTAAATTGTGAATGGTTTAACTAATAAAAATAATTGTTATACATGAGAGAAACCAATAAAATGCTGCATCCATACCAGGTAAAATAGAGATGCTCTACTACAAGCTACTATGTAGGTCCATCGACTGTTGTGTACCGGCGTCTAGCATTAATGCTGAAACTACAAAAATCCCTGGAATTTGAATAGAGCTGGCACCATTCTACCTTGATGATCACGCTTATACTGTGTTCGACTATTTAGGCCGTGCACACGAAATATTCACCCCAGTTACTTTTCCCAAAATATCTCAGCCTTGTCTCAACCTCGAGCCCAAAAGAGTAAACAAAAGAGACAGATACAGGCAGGAACAAGGAAAATGCCCTTTGTATTTGAATACCATTGAAATATTCTGTTAAAAAACAATTCATTTATTTTTTCCAAAATGTAATTGTTTTCCTTACTTAGAGTTGAAAAAGTCTCAATGATTGAAATCGGTACTAAAATGCTTTTTATGATAAAACTATTTTAGCATTTTCTACCTTGACTTTTTTTGCTCATATATATATATATATATAAAAGTACATACAAAAATGGGACAAGGACACAAAAAATCCAGACAGTTAAGTGATACAAAAAAGGGACAACGAAACATTCAGACATACATACAAAGAAAACAAGGGTCATTTGGAGTTTTCTATCCGCAGTCGAGTTCCAGATTATCTTTGGAATTTCGGCTGGTTATACTCGACATTGCTCCCATCTGGCCAGCCCCAAGGAAAAATTAAGCTAAGAGCATTAGATTCCTTGGAAGAAAGCAGAGATGTATACGAAAACAAGAACGAAAAAAAATGTTGCACAAATACAAATGCAATAAACAGGACATGACAACAGGTATCTTTCGACTAAGGGCGAATTAAATTAATCTGGCGTGTGTGGAAGTAAAGCATTACGGCAGGGACATAAGATTTAACAGGCAAGTGGAGAAATATAGATGTTGCACAGATGGTAGTCGAACCATCAAGGTCAGGCCTGGCCGAACACCGGTCACGTGGGGAGAGAAGAGAGAGAGAGGTAGAGGTAGACCTTTCTTTCTCTGTTCGACTACCATCCGTGCAACATCTATATTTTCCCGTTGCTCGTTAAATCTTATGTCCCTGTCGTAAGGCTTTACTTCCACACATGCCAGCTTAATTTAATTCGTCCTTTGTCGAAAGACACCTGTTGTTAGGTCTTTTTTATTGCATTTGCATTTGTGTAACATTTCTCTGTTTTTTTTTCCGTCATTGTTTTCTTTGTATCGTCTGTCTGGATCTTTTGCGTTCTTGTCCCATTTGTGTAATTTTTATATACATAATATAGCGGCGTATGTACACTTTGCTCTCTGTGTGTCTCTCTCTGTGTCTCTCTCTGTCTCTCTGTCTCTCTCTTTCTCTCTCTCTCTCTCTCTCTGTATATATATATATATATATATATATATATATGTATGTATGTATTGTGTATATATATA
>NC_068992.1:41957046-41959658 GCF_001194135.2 Octopus bimaculoides
TATATATATACATGCATACACGCAAACAAACGCACACACACACACATACATAAATATTATTCGGCGACATCTGTGTGTTGGTGCTTCCTCAGATTGAATGGGATCAAGCAGTGTCGGATCTCTTTGAGTTTGCTCAGATATACCATGTCTAGTACTTTCCAGTAATCAGTTCGTCAGATTCCGGGCAACATATAACACGAAAGTAAATGCAAAAGATGAAGATAACAGTACCAACAACAGCATCAATAGAATAAAGACTACCTTAATGATAATGATTATAAAAATTTAAAAGAAAACGGAATCTATTTAAGTGAGAGTGATAATAATATAAAAATATAATACAATTGAAAATGGCTTTTACCAAGAAGTCGACGGAGTGTGCCAATGGGTTAAAATAAAATAAATAAACAAATATATCTACAAAAGTTTATTTTGATTACTATGCTATCATGTTTCGACCTAGGACACATATTTTGAATTTTTAAAATCATATTTATTGGAATTATTGCTAGATTATAACCGACATGAACAATGTTTTATAATCGTTTGGACAATCATTGAAACGACAATGCTGACTCAATATTACTAGTCGTCTACTTATGTATTTATAATCAACTTCTTTAAATATGAATTATTCCTATTCCTTAACATATAACTACATATACATATTTTCATAAACAGTTTCACACAATTGCAAACAACAATACTGCTAACTCGTTATTATGTGTCATCCCCCTAGGTGATTATAATCGACGTATAGTAATCATTACGATTCTTTTCCATTTACGACTTATGTAGATATTTACAATGGCTGTGCTAAGCATGCAAACAATAAGGTCAGCTCGTTATTACGAATCATCCGATTGCGGGACAACAAAAGACTTATACAACTTATTACAATATGTTAAGAGGCGTGCGAACCACAATTCTAACCTGTCATTACAAGCCATCCGCAACCGTTAAGGAATATTTTGATACAAATACTTTCAATAATATATAGAATTTCTGATATTATTCTTTTTAAACCTATAAAATAATTTTTAGAGTGCTTATTGAGTAATTTGTCCGTACTCACAGACACGCGCGCATATATATTGTAATAATAACATTAATCCTTCGATGGAATTTATAAACATTTCATTAATCGCTACGCGCGTTTCCATGAGTCGTATGTCTCTTAAGATCACAGTCCGTATTCCTGGGATGGGTGCAGTGTAATCTGTTGTATCCGTGGGTACTGTTCAAAACAGATAATATCCGTCTTGTAAACATCTATCAATGTTATATCGCCAGAAGAAATGATTCTATAAAGATGATCAACCTAGTGCCCGCGGATACTACGGACTAAACTGTAATCATGCCAGGAAAACGGACTGTGATCTTAAGAGTCATGTGACTTGTGGAAACGCGCGTAGCGAAGCATTGAATGTTTATTAATTGCATCAAAGAAGGAGACCGTCCAGAAGAGTTGCAGGAAATTCTGAAGTCGTCTGGAGGCTGTGGTTGAAGCCACTGATGATTATATTGAATAAATTTTCTACTTAGTGTTTCAAGATATTTTAATGTAATTTTGATAATTATATCTATTAAAATGAGATGCCAGACTAATTTTCATTTTTTCGTAATTTGGACGACAGTGTATTCACTGCACCCTGTGTATATATATAATATTTAATAATTAATAAATAATTATAAGGGAGGGTACGCGAAGAACCAGCTTGCTGGAAATAAGAATTAAAATACTCCTAAATTTTCTTCGCCCGGTTTCTTTTGGTCTGTTATAATTTTTAGTGAGTTTGGTGGATTTTTGAGTTCTTCAACTCTTATTTCTAGCAAGCTGGTGCTTCATGTACCCTCTGTTATAATTATTTATCAATTATATAATTTTATTGATTTGCTACATAACGACATTTTTGCTTGCTGGCCACTAATATTTCTGTTATCAGTATTATTATTAATTATATATATATCTACTACTACTGCTAATAATAATAATAATAATAATAATAATAATAATAATAATAATAATAATAATAATAATAATAATAATAATAATGATAATAATAATAATAATAATGATGATGATGATGATGATGATGATGATAAATATAATAATAATAATAATGATAATTATAACAACAACAATATTAATGCTGGAGATGTAAGAATTTCATGTGGCAATGACAATGAATCTCTAAATGCTGGAGATGTAAGAATTCCATGTGGCAATGACAATGAATCTCTAAATGCTGGAGACGTAAGAATTTCATGTGGCATTTTCCAGGGTGACTCACTATCACCACTCCTCTTCTGTCTAGCCCTAATACCGCTATCAAAATTGCTCAATGATGCACAGTATGGTTATAAAATATTTGATAAAAATATAAATCATCTCATTTACATGGATGATTTAAAGCTCTTTGCAAAAAATGACCAACAACTCAAAGGCCTACTAGCGATTGTTAAACAATTCAGTGATGACATCAGGATGCAATTTGGCCTTGATAAATGTGCAAAAGCTACCTTTATCAAAGGAAAAATGACAAAAACATCGAATGTGAACCTTGACCAGCAAAATGTCATAAAAGAGTTAGAACCAGCGGAGAGCTACA
>NC_068992.1:41961418-41962152 GCF_001194135.2 Octopus bimaculoides
AAGAAGAAGAAGAAGAAGAAGAAGAAGAAGAAGAAGAAGAAGAAGAAGAAGAAGAAGAAGAAGAAGAAGAAGAAGAAGAAAACACTTTCAAGATACAAAGACCTGGAAATAGAGGCAACTCGAATGTGAAATCTAAAAACAGAAACACTTTCTATCATGGTAGGCGCCTTAGGTATGATAAAAAAACATTCACACAAATACATAACAAAAACACCAGGACTTACAAATATATATAACATACAGAAAATTGCACTGCTGGGCACTGCACACATCCTACGCAAAACGCTTTCATTAGAGTATCACAGCAAGTGAAAGCACGTTATAAAAATAAAGTTAGTGAATAATAATAATAATAATAATAATAATAATAATAATAATAATAATAATAATAATAAAAACAGTCAGCCACCTTCTATATATGGATGACCTAAAATTATATGCAAAAAACGACAAAGAGCTAGAAACACTACTACAGACAGTACACGGCTTTACCAAGGAAATAGATATGAAATTCGGATTAGAAAAATGTGCCAAAGCAACCCTGAAAAGAGGAAAATTAGTTAAAAGTAGCAATATAACACTAGATAAAGCCAATGAAATAAGAGAACTAGACGAAAACCAACCATATAAGTATTTAGGAGTCAATGAACTAGATAGGATACAACATACACAAATGAAAGAAAAAATAAAGGAAGAGTACTATAGACGAGTTAGATCAATACTAAAAACAGAGC
>NC_068992.1:41963764-41966269 GCF_001194135.2 Octopus bimaculoides
AGTGAAGTGAAAGCACGTTATAAAAATAAAACTACTGAACAATAATAATAATAATAATAATAATAATAATAATAATAATAATAATAATAATAATAATAATAATAATAACAATAGCATCATAGCCATGTGTTGAGAGGAATTCTTTGGGGTTTGAATAATTCACCTTTGGAATCGTGGGTGTTTTGCTCAACATCCTTAAACAAACCTTATTCAGGGATTTTGAGCGGGATGGGCTACTCGACCTGAAGAAAATTCTAACTGGGCTCCCACCTGCGAGTTAATGCGCTGTTTATGAGATCACCATCTCACGCACATATGGTTGTGATGCATGTGCCTGGTGTACCCTTATCAGACGGGTAGTCATGATGGGCATATTGGGCTTCACATATTTTACCACAGTGTCACTTTGATGGCATGCACTGCTCTCTCACTCAATAATAATAATAATAATAATAATAATAATAATAATAATAATAATAATAATAATAATAATAATAATAGTAATAATAATAATGATATCTATATGAATATTCATTCATATGTTTACTCATTTATCGTATATATATGTGGTGTTGATGAAAAGTTCGTGGCGTTAAGGGTATTGTTATAGGCCAAATCTTCAGACTTCTTTTACAAGGCTTAGAAAAACTTAACGACCGCTGTAATAAGTGTGTGAAGAATATGTTGAATAAAATCATAATTAACTGACCCTCCAGTTTTTTCCATCTCACCCAAAGCCATATACATGAGAATAAAGGAGAAAGGTGGTCTCCTGCATGCAATGAATGGATGCGCTGCTGAATGGTAGAAGTTATGTATGAGAATTGGTGCTAGAAATACTGAGACACTGGTCCTCTGAAGAATGTTTCCCTATTGTGTTCCGCAATTTAGTGGAATATTTCTGAGACAAGTGAAACATTTTAAGTATCTCGGGGCCATATTTATGAGTGTTGAAACTAAATTGTATGATAGCTGTGGTGGTGTGAGAATATTTATGAGCCAGCTCCACCATTCGATCGTTAGAGGAGGAGGGGGATTATTAAACAAATCTAAATTATTATCGTCAATTTGTCTTTTTGTGTCTAACTCCCCATATAGAGACGAATGTTGGCTAATGACTGGAAGTATCCAAATCCTACACTATAGGCTGAAATTAGATTCAGCCAAAAGAATTCTTAGCATAACGTTACTTGGTGGAGTGTATAGCCCGCAGGACAAATCATCTGTTACTTCCCCGTTTCGCTGTTCCAGAACTATGAACATGAGATTAGAATGCCATAATAAAGAATCACATGATGGTTTCTTGAAACTGGGTCAACCAGTAGAAAATCTCGGGTGAGACTAAAATGAGATAGTTAAATAATAACCATCGTCTCAGTTGAGCGCGCACAGGAATTCAACCGGAAAGCGTTATGAAGTTTGCTGCTGATAGGGCCCTATGAGAAGGTAGATATGGCCTCTACTTCCAGGTATCATCCTAGAATTTGAGGGCAGAGAGCATCGCGGGATAGTGGAATACAAAAAGCAAAAGATAGTGCATCATGTCAATATTATTAGCTTGGCGCTCATGGAAGAATGGAATGGTTAAAGTGTTTTACATTTCGGAAATGGTCTATCTTCAGATAGGAGAGGAAAACCAGCGGGAATGGAAAGAGAAGGAAGAGAATGAATGGAGCTAAAAAAAAAAACCTAAAGAAGTGAAAAAGGAAAACCTGCAAGTATGATCCTATCACCGTTTAACCTATCTATCTATCTATCTATCTATCTATCTATCTATCTATCTATCTATCTTATTTAATAGACACCTGGTGTGTATTTATGTGCTACTGTTAGTTTCATGCAGTTAAAGCATGCCAGACAGTATTTTTTAACATGTCCGGTTTCCTAACACAATCATCAGGCACTGCCCACCTGGCATAACGAACTAAACAGGGGACGCGAGGATGACAGAAAAAGTGTGAAAGGGGAGAAAGAAGTAGATATAAAAGGTGGAAGGTTGAAAAACCCGGAAAACGAAAAAGAAAATAGAAAGAAGCAAATGGGGTGAATTAAAGTTATTTTCCCTTAGACTGTAAAATATAAGGCTGGAAAGATAGTGACATAGAATCTGTGCTTCAATCCGGAGAGGGTGGCACTTTCCAATTTGTCAACAGAAAATAAGCCATATGCTTAAAACGGCTGAACATTTCGGATCTAGAGTTCAGAAATATATTATAGTTCTTAGATCTCAAAAGTATCTGACTTCTATCAGCTACGCGTAATCGAGAAGCCCACACCACGTATAGAGGGATGAAATATGTAGGCTATGCGTAGCTGAAGGAACTCAGACCCTTCTCGGGTCTTAGAGCTCTAACACACTGTTGAATTCTAGATTTGAAATTTATCTCTCACCAGCTGGATTACTTCTTTCGTTGATTTTACCATCACGGAACAGTACACTACAGATGTATGTGTGTGTGTGTGTGTGTGTCTGTATTATGTATATATATATATATATATATATAT
>NC_068992.1:41967642-41969333 GCF_001194135.2 Octopus bimaculoides
ATATATATATATATATATATATATATATATACATCACCATTCTTCATTATACTTAGAGTACATATGCTTGTGTGCATTTACATGTGTGCATTTTTGTACATAACGCATAACGCACACATACACACAAACACAGACACACACACACATACGTGTGCACAGATATATAGATATATTAATGAAAAACTACAGTGGGGGAGAGACAGGTAAGGAGAGAGATAGATAGAGCGAGAGTGAAAAGAAGAGAGCGATCGGAGAGGAAGCGACATGAAAATGTAAGAGAGAAAACGAGCACGAAAGTGAGAGGTTGTGAGAGAGACACTTTATCTTAAAATAAAGCGATATCACACAATTTTGCACCCTTTGAAATACGTGATGTATTTTATTCATTTTTTTCTTCATATTAATATAAACATCAAACGATTGTTACATTTAAAGTTTATTAAAAAACAATGTTTTGCACTTCAAATGTAGATAATGTGTATTGAAAAAGTATGGTATATTTTAAATTACTGCTTTGCGCTCTTTGGTTGAAGTTCAAGTTTTCAAACAGTTTTGTCTATGAGTTGATTGTTATACCTGTTAATAGGGTCATTATTTTCCGTAAAGCCTTGTCTCTAGAATATATACTATGTGATAGTGTGGTACATATACCTGCGAGTGTAGATATACAGATTAGAAATTGTGAAAGTTCTAACTAAATAATCGATAAAACATTAGCTGAAACGGAACAAGATGAGTAGTACATGCACACACATACGCACGCACGTTCGCACACCATCACACCAACGCGCACGCATACACGTACAGTTATCTGCCTGCGTATGTGTACACTCGAATATAAATATATATATATATTATACATATATACATATACACACACATACATACACATATATGTATATTTATATGCGTGTGTGTTTGTGTGTGTGTGTGTGTGTGTGTGTGTTTGCATGTATATATATATATATATATATATATATATATATATATATATATGAGTGCGTATACAAAGGTACGTACACAATGAATTTTGCACACATTCTCCTACGGTAAAATTTCAAAAGTTCCAACATGATTATATATGTTTGTATATTTAATAAATATATAGAGAGACTCACCATGAACACAGAACCTACCGGCTAACCTAAGCAAACCCCGAATTTCTATTAATGTGTATGTATATACATCTATATGTGTGTGCGTATATGATATTTATGCATATGTATATTTATATAAATATATGTGTGTACTTTGTTTTTGTACGAGTAGATACATATAAATCTATCTATCTATCTGTCTGTCTATCTATCTATCTATCTATCTATCTATCTATCTATCTATCTATCTATCTATCTATCTATCTATCTATGTAGATGTAACTATAGACGCAGGAGTGGCTGTGTGGTAAGCAGCTTGGTTATCAACTACATAATTATGGGTTCGGTTCCTCTGCGTGGCCCTTTTGAATGGATTTGGTAGACGGAAACTGAAAGGAGCCCGTCGTATATATATATATATATATATATATATATATACGACTCATGATATTTACTTTACTTTATATTATACTCATTTATTGTGCTTTTAATTATTAATTTTTCTATATATGATAGTGGATTTTCATTGATGAGTTCTTGAAAATTGGTTATTTTCCCTAAAACTATATATATATATATATATATATATATATC
>NC_068992.1:41970017-41972169 GCF_001194135.2 Octopus bimaculoides
ATATACGGGAGAATATACGAAAAAACAACAACAGACGAGGACAGGTGGTGTAAATAACAAAAGGATACACACACACACACACACACACACACACACACACACACACACACACACACACATATATATTCGCTCCCATGCACAGATGTAAAAAATTCACTGACAATTTTAATGCAGATCTTTATTATGCTGAGGAAATTGCTTCTCAGCTTTGCACGGTGTTGCTTGAATGAAGGCAGAATGTGAGTAATTTCTTAAGAAGTTCGTTTCGCAACTACGGCGTCCCATGAAAAATGACAAGGTGAGCTGAATTAATTTCCTATTTCCTTATGGCGACTCATAATTTATGAGTAACTATGGTAAGACAATAGCAATTGAGAAAGCCGTTGAGAGAACACTACCTAGAACACAAAAGTTTCGTCTTTCTCATGTACTGCTTCAGACTGATCTAGCCCCTTCTTCTCTCCATATTAGATAGCCAAGTATAAGTCAATGGAATGCGCGTGACTTAGGGATTAGGGCATTCGACTCACGATTGTAAGGTCATGAGTTCAATTCCCTGCGTGAGTTCAATTCCTTGAGCAAGACACTTTTGCTTCACGTTGCTCCTGTCCACTGATCTGGCAAAAATGAGTTTTAACTGTATTTCAAGGGGCCAGCCTTTTCACACTTTGTGTCACGCTGAATCTCCCTGAGAACTACGTCAAGGGTACACGTGTCTTTGGAGTGCTCAGCCACTTGCACGCGAATTTCACGGGCAGGCTGCTCTGTTCTGATCAACTGGAAACCTCGTCGTCGTAACCGACGGAGTACCAGGATAAGTCAATGACTACGCATTCATTGACGTATACTCGAATGAATACATAGGTAATAGTTTTGGTCGAACAGCTAAAACAAATTGTCGATCGTCAGTTATCCATCACCACTGATTTGTTTAATATATTAATTTTAAAGCGACGAAAATATTTTGACAAATTAAATTCAAATGTTGAAGTGAGTCTAACGATTTTTGTGTGTTTTTAAATGGTTTATGAACACCTTCCACGCTGCAATTGTTTTTGTTTCAGCACACGACCTAAGATCAAATCACTTGTTATCCAAGTACATCTCCGTAATAATTTAATTATATTTTCCTTAATCCTTTCTGATATGGGCTCATGGTCTGAAAATTTGGAGGTGGAGTGATCGATTATAGGGATATCCACTGTTTGATTGGTTTATATTTTATTGATTCTAAAAAAAAAATGAAAGGCGAAATCGACTTTCACTGAAGTTGAAATCAGAATGCAAAGAGCCGAAGAAAATGCCTCTTATCATTTTGTCCGGCGTGGTAACAATACTGCCGTCTCACTGACTTTTTAAAACGTTTCTAATTGTCCCACATTTGAGAGGTGAATTTAAAATGATTATATTGACCCCAGTTTTCGGCTGGTAATTCATTTTAATGATGAAAGACAATGTCCGTCACGGTTGATTTGAAACGGCGTAAAGAGAATGAACAAATGCCTCTAGGCATTTTGTCCGACGCACAATTGATTCTACCTCACCTTCACCTTTGACATTTTATTAATAGCGTCACATAAATAATGAGTTCAGGCTTGAAGTTTGTCATGTGGGATGTGTGCATTAATTTTGTGATCTTCGTTAAATACACAAATAGATGCCTTTGCTCTTTTTGTGTACGGATACTTTCTCTCTCTCTCTTCCACTCCCTCTTTATCTCTTCCTTTCTCTCTCTCTCTCTTCCACCTCTCTCTCTTTTTCTCCCACTCTCGGTTTTGTAAGCCTGCGCTTGATATCTACAGGAACATCCTGCTACAATGTCATTCAATCATTTCATATGACGTCATCTTCATAAAATATATTAACGGTGGTGCATCAGCATGGCCGCAGCTCTAAGCTGAAACTTTAAAAAAAAAAAAAACACACACTTTTAGTTGTTACAGTCATTTGACTGCGGCCATGCTGGATCACCGCCTTTAGTCGAGAAAAAATCGACCCCAGGACTTATTCTTTGTAAGCCTAATACTTATTCTATCGGTCTCTTTTTGCCGAACCGCTAACTTACGGGGACGTAAACACACCAGCATCGGTTGTCAAGCGATGGTGGGGGACAAACACAGACACACAAACACACACACACGCACACACACAC
>NC_068992.1:41973679-41977079 GCF_001194135.2 Octopus bimaculoides
ACTGGAAAAGAAGATATAAGGTTTGCCAGATTTGTCTCTCTCACCAAGGTCATCAGCTGTCGAACGCCGACGAAGGGAAATAACCCTGAAATCCGGATACGTTCGTGCTGCTGGCCGAGGTGAGAGGGATAACTCCCTTGGCAAACAGGACACAGTCGTGTGTCGATAAGCCAGCTGGAGGAGATGTCCTCCTGGGGCTAAAAGCAACAGTAACATCCACCCCTAGGGGTCAGCCACACTTAAGTGGCAATATACTACACTTTATATATATATATATATATATATATACATACACACATATATACGACGGGCTTCTTTCAGTTTCCGTCTACCAAATCCACTCACAAGGCATTGGTCGGCTCGAGGCTATGGTAGAAGACACTTGCCCAAGATGCCACTATTGAATGTATGAATTTACAAAGGTAAAGTGTTTGTTTAAGCACCCACCATGTATGCTCTACAGTTTAATCAAAAGGTGAATGCAGGTTTCTCTGCAATAATTTTTCTCCATAAATCTTTATATAACCAGTTGACCCATGATCTCTTAAAAGTATGGAGGGGGAAATGCCTCACCACTAATAGTACTCGGCGGTAGGTACTCGTTATTGATAAGGAAAATCCTAAATAATGGACTTTATATAATTTCGTTACAATTGCATCTAAGACTTACAGTTGTTTCTGTTATAATTTTTATACGTGCGTTCATGGTTCCATTTACCTATATAGTCTATTAATCAACACGACATACGACCTTAATAAATTTTATCACCGTCAGTGTTCGCACAGAGTAGGCTAAATTAGAGGAAAAGAAAGAATGACAAATATAGGAAGAGTAGTGAAGTGAAAGGGAAGAAGGGATGGAAAGACAAAAGGAAAAGAAAAAGAAACAAAAAGGAAAACAGAAAGAGGGATAAGAGAAAAGAAATAATAAAAGTGGAAAGAAAGAAGAAGAAGAAGAAGAAGAAGAAGAAGAAGAAGAAGAAGAAGAAGAAGAAGAAGAAAAAAGGGAGGTGGAAGAAGAAGAAGAAGAAGAAGAAAGGGAGGAAGAAGAAGAAGAAGAATAAGAAAAAGAAAAAGAAGAAGAAAAAGAAGAAGAAGAAGAAAGGGAGGAAGAAGAAGAAAAAGAAGAAGAAAAAGAAGAGGGGGAAGTAGAAGAAGTAAAAGAAGAAGAAGAGGAAGTAGAAGAAGAAGAAGACGAAGGGGAAGACGAAGAAGAGATGGAAGATGAAAAGGAGATGGAAGAGGAGGGAGAAGAATAAGGATAGAGAGAGAGAGAGAAGAAACTTGGAAATGGAGGAAAGTGATAGGAAACAACTTGGTGACCGTTGCTTCAATAAAAGAATTAGGTCACTTCTGTTAAACCATTGTAGACAGCTACCGAGGTCAATCGGTATCGACATAGGGTATTGAAATCTGATATCCGCCACTCTCTCCAGTGGTCAGCTTTCAGTTAAATGTAGGTCATTGCTAGGTTGGTTACTTCTACATTTGTTTGGAATGTGCTGATCTAAGACTGATTGATTCCTCTATTTATTCGAAGTGAAATGTACGGGAAATTGCATGGGATGTTTAAACTAGAGTAAAAATAATAAATAAAAATAAAATGGCAACGCATAAATGGATTATAAATTGAGAAGATTAAACCGCAATACAATAAAGTAAATACAAGGATAAATACAAGTATAAGTGAATAATAACAATAATAATTAGATGAGAAAATATATATAGGAATCAAAAGAAAATAATGACTGGTAAAGATAAATAACATGAAGGAACAAATAGACAAATGGGCGATTCTTTCCTATCCTCTTCCCTCATTTCCGGATTTTTTCTTTCTCTTTCTCACTCTTCCCCTTCTTCCTTCTCTCCTCTTCTATTTTCCTTGTTTTTTATTGTTTTCTTTGTTTTTTTTCTTCTTTTTCTTCTTCCTTTTTTTTTCTTTTTTCTTCTCTTCTTCCATTTCTCTTCGCTGTTCTTTCCAAGTTTGTATTTCCTTATTTTCCTCTAATTTAACTTTCTGTACGCGGGCTCCGACGATGATATAATTTATTATGGTCGTTCGATGTTTTTTTCAGTCGGTCAGTAGACCGATTGACAAAACAGAACCACGCATGCGCCTTTAATGCATATCAGAAACATCTGTAAGTCATAAAAGCACAAATAAAGAAATATGTAAAGCCCATTGTCCTTGTATATTTCTCTGAGAAAAAGACCAGTTTAACTGAAGAATACAACCATGGATTTACAACTTGATTCGTGATGAACTTCAAACTTGTACATTACAGATTATGGAGCGGCCGTAACCCTACATTAACGGGAGCGGACGCTGCAAGCTTTGAATACCTGAGCGAGTAAGGATCCTCAAAGACTCTCTGAAACTTAAATCACGTAACACTCGCTAGGAAATTTACAGCCCCTGCATTCATTTCAAACGCTACCGGCTGCAAGCATGGAGTTTCTCGGTCTCCGAATAGACCCGGAAAGGTCTTTACGAGCTAAACGCTGTCTAAGGGAATAACTCCCTGCTCAACAACTTTTGACTCAGCTGAACTACTCCAAAGGAGATAACCAGTCCACACCGACCCGGAGTGTTTATTCTTTGGTAATTTACTGACCAAGTGATATCGAATGTTTCCATTCACTTGATTGCCACTTCGCTTCCGATCGTAGCTGTAGCATCAGCTTTCATCATCAGTGATAGCGTTTGAATAAAGGTCCGGCTGAACTTTCGGTTGTTATTTCAGTTCACGACACACATTCAGTCGTGACTCCTTTTGATATTCCTTGAGCAAGCGAGGCACAGATTTTGCCGTCACGCTTATCATTCTCAATTCTTCGTTCGCAATTCGTTGGGAGGAGCTGCTGGACACACCAGTCATATCAACAAGTTCGTCAGTTCATGGGTTTTCGTGATATTTTTATTTGTTCTGGAGGGTCGACCGTCGCCGGTTGTCCTGACGAGGTTGGTGTTTAAGCGACAAGTAACCATTTCTAAAGAGTGAAAACTACTATTAAACTTATGTTTTGCTTATGGCACAGCATTGTTAGCTGTTTGAAGCATAAGAACTGTTTGGGTCGACGATTTCCCTGGCAGAAAACGGAATTTCACCGAAGCACGCAGTTACTTCGTTTCAGCCATCGCAAAAATCTACGAACAGGAGAGAAGAGCTTCAAAACAAAGATGGACTGCGTGGCAGTACGAAACAAAGCGACGACGCCGGTCGTTAGACTGATGCTCGTGGGTCGCATGAAGTGGCTTCTAGCGTTGGAAGCGTGAACTACAACGAACTTGTCTCACAGAAAATGTTTCAGGTTACTTCTGGGTACCCACTCGTATATATGTATATATATATATATAATATATAATATATATATATATATATATATATATATATATATA
>NC_068992.1:41979053-41980523 GCF_001194135.2 Octopus bimaculoides
TATATATATATATATATTATGGTGGATAAATTCTATCCCACGTAGGAACTTTACCTCCTTAAATTGCCTGCAAGACAACAGTATTTCGTCTTCTCACCACAATACACTACTGTATTTATCTACATCCATATGTATATCTATCTACCTACTTATCTATCTATCTATCTATCTATCTATCTATCTATCTATCTATCTATCTATCTATCTATCTATCTATCTATCTATATATATATATATATATAATAGGTTTATTAAGTCAATACTGTATCCTACTGTGTTTGATCGGTGCTATAATTTTATTTTTTAAATTTAATTCTATAGCTTCTGTATAGAATTCAAAGCCAGCTCTGTAAATTACAACCTTTTGTAAAGAAATACGGAAACAAATACGTCTGTGTAACGACTACGTTCGCAGACAGAAAAATGGAAAATATACGGAGACGCATTTGTATACGAAACCTCGTAACGAACAGTGCTGACTCTGAATTCTATAGAAAATGTACAGAGATAACGATAAAACTTTTCTCACTTTATATGATTCTTCGTCTCACTGCTTTTGTATATTCTCTATCTTAATGTATTTCGCGCTGGTTGTTACTTGCTATGCAAAGTAGGTCCAACATATTGCTGTAGAGTTGTCGAAATAGCATTTAATTCTACGAGTTTAAAATGGTGGGTAGGTTTTCATTATACTAATCCGTGGAAAACTGATAAACAATTGCGAAATAATAATATTTGGTTGGCCAGAAATTCCGTTCCACTTTGCTATTGTTTCTTGTTTTTTTTTTTTTTTTCTATGGGAGAATAACATACAATTTTTATATTCAAAGCAATTTATTCAATCAATGGTATATGTAACTACCGTGTTATTCTCGTATTTCCTGCCATATTGTGGCAAGCAGATCCATGTTTTTCTGCTTGAAGAATTTCCTGTCTTTTCTGATGAAATTCATGTTACGTGAAATTTTATATCCTCTTCAGATTTGAAGGTCTGTCCGTTCAAAGAAGTTTGCACAGACTAAAACAGGAGGGAATTTGGAGGGACAAGGTCAGGGGGAAATTGGAGTGTGCGGTGGAACGTCTCAGTCAAGTCCCAGTAAGTTCTGCCGCGCATGCATAGAATTGTTCGTAATGGCATTGTCGTGATGAAAGACAATATTCTTACGATTAGCAAAGGATGGACGCTTCAGTTGGATCCCAGTATTAAATTTGTCCAGCTGTCTCCAGGATACATCCCAACTGATGATCCTATCTGTGCGATATATATATATATATATATATACTCTTTTACTCTTTTACTTGTTTCAGTCATTTGACTGCGGCCATGCTGGGGCACTGCCTTTAGTCGAGCAGATCGACCCCAGGACTTATTCTTTGTAAGCCTAGTACTTACTCTATCGGTCTCTTTTAGCCGAACTGCTAAGTTACGGGGGCGTAAACACACCAGCAACGGTTGTCAAGTGAAGTTGG
>NC_068992.1:41980577-41987776 GCF_001194135.2 Octopus bimaculoides
AGGTACTCAGAAATCTGGATGGTTGTACATTTACAGATTTTTTTAATATGTCACATGTTTTATCAATCATATAAAGCGCTTTTCACCTAGTCTTGCAGGATTTTCAAATTTTGATTTCCCCTTGCGATGCCGGCTCTTTTTATAGATTTATTGAATGTGTAGGGGTGGAGAGAGAGAGAGATATAGGATAGTAAGAGAGGGTGAGGAATGGATGGAAAAGTGAGAGAGAGAATCTGTGTGTGTGTGTGTGTGTGTGTGAGTGTTTTTGTGTTGGTGTGTGTGTGTGTGTGTGTATGTGTGTGTGCTTGTGTATCTGAAAGATGTGTCAATGCGAAAGAGATAAGAAGAAAATTGTGTTTACAGATGGTCAGTTCTTTCAATGATAAGTTTATTCCTGGCCTTTTAAAGAAATGGCAAAACCAGGTGGCATTGTTGTGAAGAAAGTTGTTTTTCAAAAAGAATCTTTGGTGTCATTGTCCAGTGGGAGAGAGTGAGTGGGTACGTTTTTGTGTGTATGTGTGCGTGTGTGTGTATGTGTGTGTGTATGTGTGTGTGTGTGTGTGTGTGTGTGTGTGTGTGCACGTGTGCACGTATGTGCCTGTGTATTTGAAAGGAGTGTCAATGGGAAGAGGAGGAAAGAAGAAGATTGTGTTTACAGCTGGTCAGATCTTTCAATGACAAGTTTATTCTTGACCTTTAAAAAAATAGCAAAACTTAACCTAATTTGATCTATAAATTTGATATATAAAATTATTTTTCAGAATGAGATAAAAAAAAACCCAAGGCTGTGAAGATTTTAGAACATTTATAAACAGAATGTCTTACAGGTTTCCAGGATATTTATTATATCCCTTCTTAATGGCTGATGATATACTGATCACGAATAAAAGTAGTGGGGAATTATCATAGGCATGTGTTGAAAGGAATTCTTTGGATAATTGACCTTTGGAAACATGGGTGTTTCGTTCAACATCTTTAAACAACCCTTATTCAGCGAGATGAACTACTCGACCCGAAGAAAATACTAATTGGGCCCCAACTGCAAGGTCATGCGCTGTTTATCCTGATATGAGATTGCCATGTCACGCATATATGGTTGTGATGCATGTGCTTGGTGTACCCTTATCAGACTTTTAGTCGTGATGGGTATACTGGGCTTCGTATATTTTACCACAATGTCACTTTGATTATATGCACTGCTCTCTATCTTCTACAAAAGTTTCTGTCCACAGGGCTTACTGGTTCGCCCGGTGCTGTAGTAGAACACACTCAAGTTCATGCGAAGTGCAGAATTATATGAAAAGGAAGAAAAGAATACAAAAAAAGCAAAACAATTGAACTGAAGCATAGTGAACAGATCAAATTAGGTTAAGTCCTGTTAGCATATATTTCAGTCTTGTATTATTTAACATGCATTTCCTTTGCGTACGTTTTTTCAGAATAAAGGAAAGCCGAAAGTTTGCGAAAGAACAGTATCACATAAAAATTATTTTTGATCAAATGAAGTATATGATAGATGCTACAATCACTAGTCGGACATATTTAGCGAAATCGATAAACATATGAAGAGAAGAAAAACCGTTATAAGAACATGAAATACGCATAATTCAAAAATAGAAAAAGAACTTTAGAAAATGGTTTGATGAGAGTATGACACTTTGGCAACAAAAGGTCAACAGAAATAAATCATGAAGAATTTCTAAAGAGATTCTTGTACCATTTTGACATATTTGAAATTCTTACGTGTACATATAGTTGAAATAGACGAGAAAATGATAACAATCTACTTGTAAGTTTGTGTAGGGCTTAAAAAGCTAATGAGTATTTCAAGAAGAAATGGAAGTAAGCTTCTTTTTTTTTTTTTTTGTACCAAAAATATTCAGGAACGAGAGTTATATAAACAAGTTCTGAACGTACGGAAAAATATCTTCCTTCTTAAGGTTCGGATCGAGAAAACTATGGGAGTGAAATGTGAAGGTGTGCATCCATCCTTGCAAAGGTGTTAGTTGAAGTAGCCACAGCCACTACTCGCATATGTTTTCCCTACTCTCTCTGTCTTTCTATGTGTGTGTGTATGTGTGTGTGCGTGAGTGTGTGTGCGTGAGTGTGTGTATGTGTGTGTATAGGCCTAACTCATCGTAAAGTGAATACCACCATGACCGATATCCAAAACTACAGTGGAAAAAGCTAGCCACTGGATTTGGTTAAAAAAAGACGATGAGTGATGGGTAGAAGAATGTTGAGCTTTATTTGATAACCAGTTGATCTAGCAGGTGGGGCCTCATATCAGTGAGGTGGGGGCGTGCGCAATGATGCCGTCGAAAGGGAGGCCCTCAAACGGCACGTATTCTCTCCTGATGATCCCATACACTTGCTGGATTCCGGTATGCGTTAATCTTTACTGGTAGCACATGTATGTGCAAGTTGTCTGCAAAACGTACGTGTGAGTGTATGTACATGTGTGTGTGTGTGCGCACGCGTGTGTATGTGTGTCTATAAGCAAGTGGAAGGCGTACGGCTTAGTGGTTGGGTTATTCAGCGCACGATCGTAAGGGTGGATTTCGATTCCTGGTGGTGAATTTTGTCCGTTAGCAAGATACCTTGTTCGTCGTTGATCCAGTCCACTCAGCTTGGGAAAAGGGTTAGTAGTTGCATTCGAGAACTACAGTGAGAACTACGCTAACCCATTAAGTCTCAGAGTACTGAATATTACATCAAAATTTTTACAGATGATTCAAAATCGGTTAAAAAAAAAAAAAAAAATTATTAAAACTTTTTACTTCAAGTAGAAATGGAAATACTTGGTGTCCTATAAATAGCATACTGAGACAATGTGATATAGCTTGTTTAATGTTCTCAATTAGTGTCCTATTTATAGGACAGTGGGACTTAATCGGTTAAGGTGCGTATGTCTGTGAAGAACTCAGTCTTTTGTGTGAAAATTTCACGAGTAGAGTGTTCAGTTGATGGGATCAACTGGAATCCTTGTTGCCGTAACTGACGAATTGCCTGTATACACGTTCTAATATAAATGATCAACCCATTGCAGTATATACATTTCAAAATGACAACTTATCGTCTTGATAATGAGTGAAGCTGGCTTCTGGCGGCTTAAGTGATTCCTGCGCCTTCGGGCAAGTCTCCTGCATTACCTGCATGAAGCCTGTTATTCTACCTGTTGATAACTGCCTCCACGGTGAACATATTTTTGTCGGAGAAGATGAATACTTGGTTAGCGGCGTCCTTCATCCCAGCTGACATACTTTTAACCCTGTCGAGACGTTTTTACTTAGAAGCTGCTGAAATTAACTGCCAGAATTGTTTCTTGCTTGCAGTTGGTTTTACGTCTTCTTTAAAATTTTGTGCATTGACGATTTCGAAATATTAAGAGCTTTTTCAGTTTTTCTTGCACTCCTGTAGGAATATTCTTTTCCACTCTAGGCACAAAGCCTGCAATTTTGAGGGAGGGGGCCAGTCGATTAAATCAACTCCAGTACGCAACTTATACTTAATTTATCGACCACGAAAGGGTATAAGGCAAAGTCGATCTCGGGGAAATTTGAACTGAGAACGTAAAGACACAGGAAATACCGCTATGCATTTCGCCCGACCTGCCAACGTTTCTTCCCGCTCAACGCCTTACTCCTACAGGGTTATTGGTTCATTCGCTTCTTTGCAGCTTCAACAGTTTGTTTAGTACGAATTAATCATTCGTTACCAGGAATTGGCTTGCTAGTGGTAGTAGCAGACACCATATATCGTTTCCAGGTATTGAACACTGTTTTACGGCACACGTTCAACTGTTGTGCCATGTCCTCGTTGCTCACTCCAGCTGTTTTCAAAGCAACAATCTGGTCACGTCTAGCTTTCGACGCCATGTTTGTTTCCAAATCTGTTATAGACGAACAAAACAATAGAGACATGAACAAAAGACATACGCAAATTTTTATGTAAAATGTAGATAGTATTACCTGAACCGATATTTTAAAGAGTTTTAATCGTGGGTAAATATTTCTGGAACACATTGTATATAAATATATGCATACACAAATATAAATTTAGTTATGTGTAATTGATCGAGCGAGTATGTATATGTATGCATATATGTGTGTGATTATGTGTGTATGTGTGTGCTCTCACGGAAATATGTGTGTATGTGTGTGATCGCACGCTGCGTTTAATTCATTTTCTCGTACTCACTACTCTATCCAAAATCATTTTATCGGAAATATGATTGACGGAAAATGCATCGTAGCGTTGGTTCCGGTTAATCAAATATCGTGTTTTCTCACATATTTTGTAGCATTAATTTCACTTTGGAATCATGTTAGATATACACAGACGTGTGTGTATTTACAGGTTAATTAAGCCTACTTTCAAATTAATTATTGCGACTCAAGTATTTGCAGTTTATCGAAAATATAAAGAAACATGAGCCGTACACACGTATGCACATATACACACACACGCAAACACACATACACGCATACATGCTCGTACACATCTACATTTACGCACCCATGCACACAAGTACACACACACATTATATAAATATCATGTAAACATACTAAGCATCATGCACGCTTTCACACACAAGGGACAAACGATTTAAACAGCGAAGATCATATTTTTCTATTCTTTTATTCTTCTACTATTTTCAGTCATTTGACTGCGGTCATACTAGAGCATCACTTTTACTCGAGCAAATCATCCCCAGGACTTATTCATTGTAAGCCTAGCACTTGTTCTATCATTCCTTATTGCCGAACCTCTAGCTTACGGGGACGTAAACACATCAACGTCGGTCATCAATCGATAGTGGGGGTAAAAGCACAGTCACAGAAAAACACACACACACACATATGTATGTATATATATATATATATATATATATATATATATATATATATATATATATATATTTGTGAGTGAATTTGGTAGACGGAAACTGAAACAAGCCCGTCGTATATATGTATATATATGTGTGTGTGTGTCTGTGTGTGTATGTGTGTGTTTGTCTCCCTAGCATTGCTTGACAACCGATGCTGGTGTGTTTATGTCCCCGTCACTTAGCGGTTCGGCAAAAGAGACCGATAGAATGAGTACTAGGCTTACAAAGAATAAGTCCCGGAGTCGATTTGCTCGACTAAAGGCGGTGCTCCAGCATGGCCGCAGTCAAATGACTGAAACATGTAAAAAGAGTAAAAGAGAGTAAAGAGTATATACACGTACACGCTAAATATCATGCTACGTATCAGCCACTCACAGTAACCAGCATAAGATTGTACAGGCGCAAAATCACGTACGCACACTCTCACACAGACACGCTTGCAAAATTACACATACAGACACTCCCACGCACACACACATACATACACACACGCAGAGACACGTGTTGGGAAAGTAGGCTTCTTACCATACAGATACACACACACACATATATATATATTAGACCGTCAGTGTAACATCTTAAGACAAGGCTGTGTGAATGCGTGTGTGTCGAGGGGTGCATGTATGTATATGAAGGCGCAGTGTGGCGTATTTTCCCCCTTGTAGACGACACTTCAGATAACGTCGTTCGTGCATCACGGATTAAAAATACATTCTGGTTGTTAAAAATCGGTCGTTGATGGTGCAAGAAATAGCAATTACAGTCCTCCGTCTAAACTACAATGTACTAACTGTGCAATATAGACAAATTCTTATTGTTGATTCTAGGGCGCTGGTGCCTTTGCCTATGCGTCTATACGGTTAGTAAATTTTGCTCGAATAAGACTTCAACATCCAAATCGTCGTTCCACTTGACTCAACCGTGGTATTACTCATCAAAATATCTTCTCAAAATCGAACAAGTTTTGATTAATCTTCAATAATGACGTTTTTATTTCATTTAGTAATTTTTAGATTAGGCTTAATCTGGTATTTATTTTCCTAGGAATAAGAGATTTAAAGTTTCAATGAATTGCTTCACATTGTCCATTTTATTACACAGAGAACATTGTTGAAATATAGAGATAATTACTCACAGCTAAGTATTCTGACCGCTGGTACAATTAAATTCCATGACAAATTGAAAGAAGCGTTCACATTCAGTGATGCAATCGTCATCGAAGCATGAATGAGAATGTCTGCAGCATACATGTTAAAAATGGATGAAAAGCAATTTATCTTTAGGATTGTTAAAGAGAAGCAGTTCCTGTCTCTATTTCGGATATAACCAAAAGTACTTCAGAAATGAGAAACCCAACTACAGAAATATAATTAATTTGATAATGATTAAATATTTCTCTTGATATTCAAGAATTAAAACGTTGTCTGAATATCTGTATAATTACCATGCACATAGGAACGGAACTTGGTACGAGATCTACGAAACGTATGTATTGTAATGTGCGTCGAGTAAGACAATTATTCATTTGTCACTTAGATAGGAACTGCAACAGAAAATGTTGTATTGTTGCCACGAGAGCGAGGTATGAGTAGCTTGTGCAATTGAAAGTTCAAAATAAATTACCTTCTACAGTAAAATAAGAAGCTAAGTATGATTAATTTTCGATGTATTTGAAAATTCTCTAAAATAGACAAATACGGTCGGTAATATTACTTATGAAGACAACGGTTGGCGCACAGTGCTGCAAAGTCAACAAATCGCAACTCTTATTATGGAAACAAAAGAATGATGTGCTTATTCAAGTAGAAGTCGCCTGCAAAACTTTATAATGCACAAACACGCACATATATATACGATTAAATCTCATGTATGTATATATATATGTGTGTGTGTGTGTGTGTGTGTGTGTATGTATGTGTGTGCGCTCGCGATGAAACACGCGTATGTGTGTATGCATGCATATATATTCATATATATATATAGGGGTATATCTATCTATCTATCTATCTATCTATCTATCTATCTATCTATCTATCTATCTATCTATCTATCTATCTATCTGTATGACTGTCTGACTAACTGTCTGTATATCTATGGCTCTGCGCAAAGAAATTTGCTTCCCAACCATATGGTTCTGTGGTCAGTCCCACTGCGTGGCATCTTGGGCGTGCGTCTTTTGCTATAGCCTCGAGTCAACCAAATGCTTGTGAATGGATTTGGTTGACGGAAACTGAAACAAGCCCGTCACACACACACACACGCACACACACACGCACACACACACACACACACACACACACACACACAC
>NC_068992.1:41988618-41989459 GCF_001194135.2 Octopus bimaculoides
TATATATATGTAGATATATAAAAACAAAAATATAAAGAGAGCAAAGGTAAGGTTGGAGAAGTATTTTATGTATAGAGTCTTACAGCTGTTTCTGGGAAGATCCAGTACTTCCCTTCATCGGAGACAGAAAAAATAAAGTAATCTATTTATTATATCCATAGGCGGATATTTTTAGTATGAAGGGATAAAGAGTGTAATGTGCTGAAAAAAGAGAGAACAATACTTGAAGTGTAGTTTCATTCCAGTGGTAAATATCCGTGTAGAAATCCGTGCAAAGTAATCCTTGTGTGGATAATCCGGAAATTTATGTTGGAGCGAAAGTTGATATAGCATAGATACATATATTCCATATTGCGATGGATTTTTGCTTGTTTACTTGAAGAATGGCCAAGTCAAGTGAAAAGTGAGCGGTAATTATGTCAAGTCATGAAGACAGAATGTGAAAGGGGATAGAGGAGAGATAGAGGCGGAGGATGGGAGCGATATATTTATGGTCAGTTGATCTTAACAGGGTAGAGGGGATGAGCATATAGAGTGAAGGAGGAATAGGGGGATGAGGTTAAAAGGTCTAGTGAGTAGGAAGGAATGCGTGTGTGTAGTATATAGGGGGTGGGGGTATGAGTGATAAACCAAGGACAGAGATAAAGGGAAGGGATGGGTGGGAAAGGTAGTTAGTAGTATCATATTTTAGGATGCTGCCAAGCCTATTTATAGACGGTGGACTTGACCTAATTACCGCTCACTTTTCACTTGACTTGGCCATTCTTCAAGTAAACAAGCAAAAATCCATCGCAATATGGAATGTATGTACCTCTGCTATCTATGCTATATCAACTTTCGC
>NC_068992.1:41990353-41991833 GCF_001194135.2 Octopus bimaculoides
TAAGATCCCCCAAAACAGCACTTAACAGCAACTCTTGGTAGTCCAAATCGTATGTGCAATCTATGTGGGTGTCTTTTTAAAATATTGCGTGGTTTAAAAATCCACATCAGATGCCATGATGGTTGCAAGGTGTAGGTATAGAACATGGTCAAACTCCGCATAAGGAGTAGGCAACCACCATATATATATATATATATATATATATATATATATATATATATGTGTGTGTGTGTGTGTGTGTGTGTGTGGTTTAGGGAGGCATTTGATAGTGGACTCCAAAATCTTGCTGAAGAAACAGTTCAATATTGAAGTCCATGACAAGTTGCTGCAGTGGATAAGGTGTTTCCTGACGAACAGAACCCAATATGTTGTATTTCAGGGAAACCGATCCAGCTCAGCGAAAGTCAATAATGATGTCCCACAAGGTACTGTGCTGGGCCCACGACTCTTCATTGTCTACATCAATAACATAGTAGACGCTATCAAACATTCTACATTGAAAATCTTTGCAGATAATTTCCAAACTCCAGAAAGCCATAAATGGTGTCGGAGACCAAACATGCCTTCAGTGGGATCTGTTTGCTGCGAAAAAAAACACAATATGCTTCTAAATGAAGATCTTTTTCAAAATTTGATCCACTTTGGAAAAGAGGATACTCTAAAACTAACATACGCTCTTTCCTCGGGTGACTTCCTAGTGTCATCCAAAAACATCCGAAACACTGGCGTAATGGTTGATAACAATCTAAGATGGAGTTCCCATGTAAACAGCAGGATTGACTTGACTCACAAGATGTGCTCCTGGATTCTGAGAACTTTCCGTCTAGAGTTGTCCGCACCATCATTCTCATCTACTCTACTTTTGTCCGATCACACCACGAATCCTGTTACCCACTGTGGTCTCCCTATACGAAGCAATTCATTATGAAAGTAAAAGCACTCCAGAGGTCAGTAACAAGAAAACTAGACGGCATGAGAAGAATTGACTATTGGGGTGGACTGAAAAATCTCAATCTCTACTCACTCCAACGCAGCCGGGAGCGCTATATTATTTGTGTGATGTAGAAAATATTCCATCAATATTGCACAGATAATGTTGGCATCAATTTTAAAATCCATCCAAGACTTAGCACCCGTGCTATCCGCCTGCTACAAATATCGAACTCGGTACACATAGCAACATTACGTCACAATTACTTTACCTCAACCGGTATAGCTCTCTTTAATACTATAGCATAATACGTCAAAACGGAAACGGATCCCATAAAATTCGATAGTTCACAGGACAAACATCTTCAAAAAATCCCGGAGTAACCTCCTACACCCGGAAATGTCTCCAACAACAATAAATCTTCGCTAGAATGGGCTATGGTGCCGCATACATAACTGAAAGATTTCACTAAGTGGTTCTAATAAGTTAGTCATAGCCTTATCCTATACTGGGCGAAACCTATTCCAGTTATCAAATTTACACACACAC
>NC_068992.1:41992016-41992843 GCF_001194135.2 Octopus bimaculoides
CACACACACACACACATACACACACATACACACACACACAGACACATGTATATATATATATATGTGTGTGTTGCACGGAATTTTAGACGCGATTCTATCTTTCTGTCTGTCTCTCTCTCTCTCTCTCTCTATCTATCTATCTATCTATCTATCTTTCTTCTTGCCTATCTCCTCCTCTCGTTCTGTTTCCTTCTGTTGTCCTTGCTTCTCCCCTTCACTGCTATACATATATCTCTCTCTTACTCTTCCCCCTGTCTCTCGTCACTCACCTTTGTTCCACTTCCTCCCTTTTCCTCTCTCTACCACCTCTCGTTGATCATATGTGACCTGTGGTCACCTCTTCCTTTTTCCCTTCAGCCATCATAAAGACAAGACGAAACTACTGTCTCTCTCCGTTCAGCTTCGTCACATCACAGAGTTCAGTATCTCATCGCGTTCGGCCCTACGGCCTTTTATTTTCTTTTCACTGTTTAATTTTTCTTGTCTTGGTTTGCACCTTGGAATTCTCCGTTTAGCAGGTATATCCACTAAGCGGGAAGAGCTATTCTAAGAGCGCGTTCTGCATCATCTTCGAAACGCCTAGTTTAGAATAGAGGCAGCTGATGAAGGAAACGTTCCATAAGTAGCTCGTCTGTTTTCCTATGTGATCATTCTGTTGTCTGTAAAAAGGCTGTTTCTGTGCTTTATGTTCCAGTTTTCTGACATCCTCTACCCGGATATGCATCTATATATACATGTAGATGTAGGTATGTACATATATGTATGTATACATACATATGCTCATACATCATTTGTATTATTATATTATTGAACGCCACACGTCCATT
>NC_068992.1:41995000-41995461 GCF_001194135.2 Octopus bimaculoides
TATATATATATATATATATATAAATATATAAATATATAAATATATATATAAATATATATAAATATACATACACACTCACACACACACACATATATGTTTGTATGCTGTATGGTAAGTAACTTCAGGCAGACCAAAAATCTTGGATTTGATAGACGGAAACTGAAATATATATCTATATCTATAAAAGGATCTGTATGTTAATGTGTGTGTTTATGTGTGTGTTAGTGTATGTGTTTTACGTGAATATAATTTATGCACGTCCTGCCAATATATCTCAAATCCCTTATTTTCGTTCTGAAAAAAAACAGGGGGTGGAGCGAGAGGAGACCCATGATCCTGGAATCATTGCGAATATGTTTTGCTTTCGTTGAATGAATTCCTGTGACCTCCTAATATGCTACAAAACCA
This sequence comes from Octopus bimaculoides, assembly GCF_001194135.2. Lineage (NCBI taxonomy): Eukaryota > Metazoa > Mollusca > Cephalopoda > Octopoda > Octopodidae > Octopus > Octopus bimaculoides. The sequence continues at coordinate 41,995,409 of NC_068992.1, forward strand.
CTTTTGGGATCCGAAAAACAGAGTGGGGTGAGGTGGCAGCCTGGGAAATTTTA
>NC_068992.1:41996221-41998034 GCF_001194135.2 Octopus bimaculoides
TCCATTCAATCAGGATGTAAAATCAATAAACCGATTCCTTATAGGATTTCCCACTAAAATTGGCTACACCCCATTTTCAACCATAACTTTTACCAATTCTGACATATTTTGTTCAAACTTAATGCCGGCATTACTTAGGACGCGTAGGATCTTTGAATGCTTTAAGTTCTCCCCCACCCCCCGTAAAAAAAAACAATCGATGAATGGAAAAATCGATAAACCGATTCCTTATCGGATTTCCCAATCAAATTGTCTGCAACCCATTTTCAGCCAAACCTTTAACAATTTCAACGGATTTCCGTCAAATTTGACGTCGGTGTAACTTAGTTTCGTTTGAAGCAAAGCGCTTGATTCACCTAATAATCCTAACTTAATCCCAGGCAACTCCGAGCTGTACTGCTAGTATATATATATGTATGTATGTGTGTGTGGTTGTGTATCTGTGTGTCCCCCCCCACCATCGCGTGACAACCGATGTTGGTGTGTTTATGTTCCCGTAACTTACCTGTTCGACAAAAGATCCGATAGAAAAAGTGCTAGGCATATAAAGAATAAGTCCTGGGGTCAATTTGTTCGACTAAAGGCAGGGCTCCAGTATGGTCGCAGTCAAATGACTGAAACTAATAAAGAAATAAAAGAATATGTCTACTTTTCTATATGTATATACATATTATATTTATACATACATATATACATACATACATACATACATACATACGTGTGTGTGTGTGTGTGTGTGTGTATCAAAGTCACTCAGTAATATATTGATGTTGTTTTTACACGTGACTATATGTACTTAAATTACTATCCTGAAATCCATTTGCATCATATTCTTCTGACTCTTCTGGAATGAAGAGTATAATAAATATCATTTCTAGATCGCATATTTTCGTAGTTTTATCATTGTTTCTTCACACGCAATGGGAACACCTGTTTGATATGAGCCTGTGTAAGTTTTCATATAAGTTACTTATTTAACTGTTGCACTTAGTTTGAAATCTATTTTGAAATAAAAATTCAGCACCGAAAACCGCTGCGTCAGCAGTGATATATAACTTACGTATTCCTCACCTGTCTTTGAATATTTTAACATGAAACATTTCTTTGCTGATGTAGAGAGTTTCATTAATATGTGAGTAATTTTTGTCTTGTTTTCTTCTTTCTGTTGTTGGTTTTTTGCCCTTACAGCTTTCTGATATATTCCTCTCGTCAGATCTTAGTTACATATTTACAGTTTTAACGTTCATGAATCTTTGATGTCCAAACATTTTCCTATTTTTGTTTTTCATTTTTAACTCATGCTAAAAATTTAAACATCCACAAAATTTGTTTACAGACTTTTACGGGAAGACGTAATTTTATATTATTTTCACTTTCAAATGTCGATGTACATCTGAATACATAACCTATGTCTGCTTTTGCATTGAAGAGAAAAAGCAGCCGCACCGTCAAAAAGATAAATGCATTTTGTAAACAATCCATATAATATGCATATACTTATGCACATAGATATCTTTGCCTACATATATATACATATATATAATTAATAATATCAGGGTAATAAGAAATATAAAAAAATTCTACTACCAGTGACCTAGCGTGTAAAAAAATTTAGTCAATAGACCATATATTATTCATATAAATACAGTGTACATTTAAACACATAAGAGGTATCCGTCACAGGATTCTATGCACGCTAGAAGGAACAGCTAAACTACAAATGACTATTTAGGGATAAACTTCGAATGAATGAAAAATAGGAACACTTACCATCTATCTCCTAGCCCACAGTTTCAGACTTTTTTAGCAAATA
>NC_068992.1:41998224-41999210 GCF_001194135.2 Octopus bimaculoides
ACACACACACACACACACACACACACACACACACACACACACACATATATATATATATATATATATATATACATATATTAGATAAACTGGCAACATGACCATCCCCAAACACAACAATATATATATATGCATATATATTTGCATATTTCTACTATAGGCACAAGGCCCGAAATTTTGGGGGAGGGGGGCAGCCGATTAGATCGACCTTAGAATGTAACTGGCATTTAATCTATCGACCCCGATAAGATGAAAGGCAAAGCCTATCTCGGTGGAGTTTGAACTCAAAACGTGAAAGACGGACGAAATACCACTAAGCATTTCGTCCGGCGCGCTAATGTTTCTGCCAGCTCACCGCCTTAGACTATTTTCTAAATATGTATTTCTTTATTGACCAAAGGGGCTAAACATACCGGAGACAAACAAAGAGATTAAGTCGATTAGATCGAACCCAGTAAGCAACTGGTATTTAATTTATCGACAACGAATGGATGAAAAGCAATGTCGACCTCGGCGGAGTTTGAGCTCAAAACGGGAAAGACAGACGAAATACCGCTAAGCATTTCGCACGGCGTGCTAATGTTTCTACCAGCTCGCTGCCTTAGGCAATTTTCAAAATATTGCTTCTTTAATATCTTAGAGTCTGCTTCTTTTCGGACATATGAATTGCTGGCCGATTATATGCATACATACATACAGATAAATATATATAAAGATGTGTGTGTGTGTGTGTTTATGTGTGCATTTATGTATACACAAACACACACACACACACACATACACACACACCCACACACACACACACACACATATATATATATATATATACATATAAGTCTATATAAAAAGAAGTTGTTCTTTATTAGAGATATATTATCCAAGCGTACCCCAGTTTTGCACTAATATCGATCAGCGATGTAAGGCAGCAACCTGGCAGAAACGTTAGCACGCCGGGCGACATGCTTAACGGTGTTTCGTTTGTCTTTACG
>NC_068992.1:41999764-42000968 GCF_001194135.2 Octopus bimaculoides
ACACACACACACACACACACACACACACATACGCACATACACACACACGCACGCACACATATATGTATGATATTATTTCTTGCTAATAATTCTGTCGTTTATTTGATTTTAGAAAGATTTAAATCCATTCAGCTATCTAATGATAGCTGAAAGAACGAATAGCATGGTAGCTTCGGCTGCAGGTAGTAAGACTGTTACGCATGCAAGACTCCAGGCGCTCCAAGAAATCCTGTGATAAAGAGAAAATAACAACAACAACAACAATGGAAAAAGAAGAAACATCAAAAATTGTAAAACAACTGAAATCCAAGCTAAAACTGTAACAACAACGAATCTTGATAAAACGATGGCAATAGAAACCCCTTCATGGCATATATAGGGTTAAGCAAAAGAGAAAAGAAATAAACAAAGCAAAATCGCAACAATAGCTGAGAAGCTCAGGACTGTGAGAAAACACCAGTTTGCTCTGAATAACATCATTGGATCGTGGAATAATGCGGCGTTACGAATCATCAGCAACTGGCACCAAATCAGTCGTTCATAACTCTCTACTAACGATTGTTCTTATGCATAAAAACAACAAATAGTAGAACGTTTTTTCACACATTGTTTATAAGGAGAATTTGCTCCCGATGCTGTTTCCGTAGCGGCAGTTCTTTCCACGTCCGAGTGCTAAATTTACTATAAGAAGTACTGTGCTTAGAAGACTATGAAAAATTGACCTGTTGTCTGTAGCTGATCAATCATAACGATAGAGAAACTCGTGTACTCAGCGATACGATTGCATCGTTCATCATCCATCAATATGCTTACACACGTTGTTGATGAAGAGAATGTTCTCTCGAGACTATTTCCGCCACAAATGATTACCTCACGTTTGAATATACACGAACGTTTTAAATATGACGGCCCACGCGTATATTCTAACGCCTCGTTTTTTACCTCTACTTAAATAATTCTGGAAATTATCAATTATGTTGAGCTGATAACTTTGCTGAGGATGTAAACAAACACCGTAGCGTAATTCACTTTAGCTCATTCTTATATTCTCATTCTTTACTATTTTTGGCATTACCATTTAAATGTTATAATTTGATATGTATCTATACGAATATATATGTGTACACACACACACACACACGTACCCCCACACACACACACACAAACACACACACACACACACACACACACACACACACACACA
>NC_068992.1:42001193-42002128 GCF_001194135.2 Octopus bimaculoides
TTTTTTTTTTTTTTTTTTTTGTATGAGGAATTACATATATTTGTATTTAGAAATTACACATATTTTTTATTGGTTTTCTTCAGACACTTGCCTCCACCTATTAATTAATTGACGATGGGTGGATGGTTGGGGGGAATTAAAAATATCGTCCATTCGATAATAATGGCTCTCAAATCTCATTGTACTCTAGAATATCCTGTATTCTTCTGTACAATAATGATAAGTTATGGATAATATATTTTTATTGATTCAATGAATTTCATCCATTTTCTTTCAATTATCGATTATATGAATACGCATAGAATTTATTTCTTATTGAATTATGCTGCAGATCAATAGGTCTTTAGAGTAAAAATTTGGACAGTGATTCGCAAGATGGCGAAGAGAAGTGTTAGTCAAATACAATGGCAAACTCTCATTTTCGCCATATGTTGATAAGACTGTTCTGGATAACACGCATGCATTATCATAAACAACAATGTTCACGAGAGTATTTGAAAGGTTTTCAAAGATTCTGACCCAGTTATATTATATAGATATCGGGAAATGAAAACAAAGAGGGCGCTATTGTCATAATGATAAAGAATAATGTAGAATGTGAACATTTTGCATAAATATATAAATCATGCATTTATGAAAGTTTTTCTCAATAATTCCTCTTGTAAAAATAGAAATGACAGCTGTCATATACATACGTCCACAAACACACACACACACACATATTGTATTGCACGTGCATCTATATATTATATATATATACATAGGTGCAAGCGTGGTTACGTGATGAGAAGCTTGCATCCAAACCACATGGTGCAGGGTTCAGTCCCACTGCGTGGCTGCTTCTAAAGGTGTCCTCTACTATAGCCGTGAGTGGATTTAGTAGACGTAAAACTAGAAGCCCGCCCTATATATATGTATATATATATATATATATA
>NC_068992.1:42003840-42007012 GCF_001194135.2 Octopus bimaculoides
TGAGGAAATTGTATTGCACGTGAGTCTAAATGTCACAGAATGAGGGAAAAATTGTAATTTATAGAGTTCGCTTACGATATGAATGGCGAAGAGGTATCCAGCCTAATGTGCGTGTGGTTGCTTACTCTCCTATGAAGTTGCTGTTTGTATGCATACTGCGTGTATGTGTGTGTGTGTGCATGTGTGTGTGTGTGTGCATGTGTGTGTGTGTCTATGCGGGACGTACGTGCACATGTGTATGTGAGTCTGTTATGTGTGTGCATGCTAGAAAAATGTATGGATGTGAAATAAAGGTAACATACGTGCATGTAGTTCTGGGTGAATTAGGTGTTAATACACTTTGTTCTTACCATGTGTGTGCATATACGTCACATGTTGAATTGTAATTGAAGTGTGTGTGTTTGTTGCAGTATATTTTATTGGTTTGTATGTATTAGTGTATGTGCAATGTGTTAGTGTATGTGCAGCAATGTTCTTGTACACACATGCGTAATATCCAAGAAAGGTTCTTCAAAATCATATTAGTATTTTATGTCTTGTAACCAATTATGCTATGATTATTTGGTAGAATCATAAGGCGGCGGGCTGGCAGAATCGTTAGAACGCCAGGCAAAATGCTTAGTTGTATTTCGTCTATAAACCACGCTCTGAGTTCAAATTCCACCGAGGTCGACTTTGCCTTTCATCCTTTCGGGGTCAATAGATGAAATACCAGCTGAGTACTGAGTTCGATATAATCGACTATACCCTTCCCACAAATGGCAGGCCTTCTACCTATAGTAGAATATTATTTGGTAGAATCAGGAAAGCTTCAATGATCATTGATGTTAGGATTTCTTAAAGCTGTTTACCATATATATTCTAATACCTCTAAGATTAACTTTGCATTTCAACCTTTCCATATCGATAATTTATATAAATTACTAATCAATATTCTAGCTGATGGTTAAGCCTGTGAGCTGTCAGAATCGTCAGTATGACGAGCCTAGAGGCATTTGGTCTTTCTTTACGTTCTGGTTTCAAATTTCACTGAAGTTGACTTTGTCTTTTATCCCTTACGATGCAATATTTTTCTGACTTTGTGCCTATTTCCGAAAACTTTAGTGGTATGGAAGACTGGCAAAGTTATTAGACCGTTGCAGAAAATGCGTTGCAGTATTTAGCTATGGCTTATTTTCCGAGTTAGGATTCGGTCGAGGGGAAATTCTTCAACCTATCATTAGTCGAGCTCACTTCCTTCAAAGCACCGGCGAATGAACGTGCCTTTAGACTTCCTTAGAAACAATTCTTCTGTGCAGAGAATTGGAAGTTTCATTAGAGCAGCCAGTATAATGCCTTAGGCTACTTTTCTTTTATTCTTTTATTCTTTTACTTGTTTCAATCATTTGAATGCGGCCATGCTGGAGCACCGCTTTTAGTCGAGCAAATCGACCCCAGAGCTTATACTTTGTAAGCCTAGTACTTATTCTATCGGTCTCTTTTGCCGAACCGCTAAGTTACGGGGACGTAAACACAACAGTGTCGCTTGTCAAGCGATGTTGTGGAGGGACAAACATAGACACACAAACATATATACACACACCCACACATATATATATATATATATACATATACCATGGGCTTCTCCCAGATTCCGTCTATCAAATCCACTCACAAGGCTTTGGTCGGCCCGAGGCTATAGTAGAAGACACTTGCCCGAGTTGCCACGCATTGGGACTAAACCCAAGACCATGGAGGTTGGTAAGCAAGCCACTTACCACATAGCCACGTTTTTTCATTTTCAGTTCAAACGGCCAAGATGGAGCAGCTTTATGATAGATGGCATTCCAGCAGTCACTTTTTGGGTTTAGTATATAAGTTACACTATTCTCCAATCTGTTCTTTCGTAGATCCAATGTGTTTTGAGAGTATTTAGCCTCTATTTCTTGCCGGTGGAGTGCTGCTGTACATGTTTCTACACCAGCCCATCAAAATGTTAGTAGTGTCTCGTTGATGCAAGGCCAGGTACTGTACTTAGTATTTCGCGGCTTTCATTTCACATAAATAAAATAAATATTGTCTTTAAAATCCTATCTACTATAATTGACCATCATACATCTCCATATCTCTCTTTCTCTCTCTAAAATATAATAAATAAATAGATAAATATAAATAAATAAATATAATAAATAAATATAATAATTAAATAAATATAATAATAATTAGACCGAAAGAATAAAATATGGTAGTAGAAACAGGGACATTCCATAATTGCTATAGTCGAAGAATTATGAATAAAAATACCTCATTTAATAGCTGCGCCTTGTTTTTGCATAAAATATACGCTGAAGCTTCTGTGATTACTAAGAAATTTGCTGAGTTAACGTGCATCAGTAACGAAATCATTCACGTTTGGTTCTCGGTTTTAAGTTTTTCGTTTTCTTTATAAACTTCAGTTAACGACAGTAATTCTATTTTAATTCTTTAGATCTAATTGTAACTTTTCCCTATTTACAAATATTTTCTAGTATCTTTTCAATACTTAATATAATCACTCATTTTCTTTTATATTAATATTTTGATATAATATTGTTTATAGAAATTACTTCTGTTGTATATTTTATTAATTCCTTTCTGTTTTTCATAGTTCCGTTTTGTTTTCTTATGCCTCGTGTTCTTTCTCTTCAGTCTATATCCAAACAAATTTTCGTTGATGACAAGCTTTGAATTTGCGAGTTTAGTTTTCCAATTTTTTCATATAATTTCTTCCATTTCACTGAAATCGTGGAGTGTGTAATTTTTATCTTGCTTCGGTCACATGCTTTTGGCTTCGATTCCACAACACATATATGTTTGAGAGCTAAGGTGTATTATATATATATCCGGATTGATTTCTAGAAACAGAGTGCCACCAACTACTCGTAGAGACATAGTCCATCATAAGTAAAGTAATAGATTGAGGACGCATTTGGTAATGTCGTCCTATACACAACTACAGATGCTGGACAGATGCGTCTGAAATTTGATTGCTCGTAAGCCTTTTCCATCGTGATAATCTTGAGGCTGAAATAACAACCACACCTTGTTATACGTGAGTTTGTAAGACAGTCTCTAGATAGGACGTTTGATACTCTGCCTTTAGTTGACATATATGCCTGAATTAACTTTGTATGTATGTATGTATGTATGTATG
>NC_068992.1:42007901-42008585 GCF_001194135.2 Octopus bimaculoides
TCCTTACTGTCAACACAAAAAGATTCTTTGAAATCCTGGCGGTGCCTTGCACTTTTCTTCAAAAAAATGCTGAAGGATGGAATGATGATGAAAGTTATGGTAAACGACATTGCGGAAAGAGGTGTACGACTGATAGAGGAATACAATAAAGTGATAACCTATGATAAAGAACAGAAACAATACCTTCTTCAAATTGTTAACATTTATAGATTGTCACTCTCAAACAAAAACAGGAAAACATAACTCTTGCTTCACAAAAAAAAAAAGACGAAAATAAACTTACATAAGTAGTTATGATGAGGCTACTGGGGAAACTTCCACATACAAAAAAGTTAACGTGATATATGCTGTACCTCACTACGTACTATAGCCAAGAATGTAATCATTTTGTTTTAAACTAGGTTAATTAGGTACATATCAAACCCGTTCCAACGAAAATATCAACAAATTAATACTTTTGAGCACAAACTGAAATACATTTATTTTTAAAGCTTGGTAGCAACCTCTAATTTTCTCTTTTTCAACCCCAAATTTCGCATACAATACTTTGTTAGGAATACTAATAAAATAAGCGGGTGTCTCCATGAAAATTGAAAAACAAATGTTTGACCCCATATTTTCCATCGTACGTATATATGCATAAGCAAATATATGTGTGTGTGTGTGTGTGTGTGTGTGTGTGTG
>NC_068992.1:42008595-42011551 GCF_001194135.2 Octopus bimaculoides
ATATATATACACATATGTGTACACTCGCGTGCATGCATGTGATTATGTGTGTGCCTGTGCATTTAGTCTTTGGTAATTACAAATGTATGCCACAGCGTTGTCATGAAGATGCATGATAGCGTGTCTTTTAAAAACTGAATCATTGATAGATAACTATTGTAAATTACTATAACCACATCAAAACAACTTTCTGCAACCATTTGTAATTTTCGGCACTTCCATCCTTCAGAGGCATTGCATATTTATACGATTTTAGCCGCCACGAGACATGTAAACAAGACTAGAAATATCATTGTGTCTTTCAGAAAACAGAAATTAAATTTGCATTGTCCTCTATAGGTTCGTGCAATTTGGAAGCCACATCGTTTTATAATTACCCACATTTCCACTTGACAAGAGTTTGCTAGCTTTTGAATATTTATCAGAAGCACAGCGTACTCTTCGATTGAAATGTGTATTCGTTTGAGTAATGGTTGTGAGTGTGTAATTAATAAACACCAGTATAAATGCAAGTTTAATTTAGAATTTTGATATTAATGCGTGGGAATCTCTTAAATACTTTGCAGTCAGCGTATAGAAAGCAAATCTTTTTTAAAATCCATATCAATTGATTTTGCTTTGTGTGTAATTAAACTTCAAAGCTGCTGATCGGTTAGGTAAAAATAAATATTAAGTGACTCAAAACAAGTTAATTTTATTCTGCATATTAAAGAGAAAATTTAGCTAGTTATTGCATCTGCTTATCATGTAAAAATATCAATACAATGAATAACTCTCTAATCATGCATCTAATCATGGATCTATCTATGAAATTTCTGTCTTCTATGAATGTAAAGTACTTTACAAACCTCAACAGCTATCAACAAACATAACATAACTTAAATCACACGACATTTCACTTTAGTTGAATCCACAACATTTACATTCAATTTTTTTAGTTTGCCCTAATATATATTATCGTTCATCTCTTTTCTTGTTTCAGTAATTAAGACTGCGGACATGCAAGGGCATCACCATGGAGACATTTTCGTTCGAACGAATCGACTCCAGTTCTTATTTTTTAAATACCTGATTCTTATTCTATTGGTGTATTTGCCAAACCGCTAAGTTACTGGGGCGTAAACGCACCAACACCGATTGTTAAGCGATGGGGTGTACAGACACACACACTCACACACAAGTGCGCGTGCTCATACACACACACATATATATATATATATATATATATATATATATATATATATATATCCATACAGACGGCGGGCTTCTCTCAGTTTCCGCCTATTAAACCTACTTACGTTTTGGTTGACCCTAGACACTAGAGAAAGACACACGCTGAAGGTGCCAAGCTATAGGACTGAACTCGGAACTGCGTCGCTGTGAAGCGAACGTCTTACCACGCAGCTATGCATACGCTAGAAACACTCATTTCTAGCAATGTAAGTGTCTTGGCACCCTTAGTCACATTTAGTGACGACTAAATTTTTCCTCTGTGGTATCGCATTGCGCTTCGCTGCTTATATTAATTTTTTTTGCATTCACATTAGCATTTTCCTAAATCATCCATATATATCTATGGTAAATACATATATGCTGACAGAAGGAATTATTCGTCATCTGCCTTGGTTGTATTGGGTACTTAAGCCGCTTTACAATGGACATAGGGTACCCGCTGGTTTTCAATATTTTTAGGAAGCGTGTAGTGTGGTCACCCTGTCCTCTATCCTGCTACACTTGCTCTGGATACGTTCATTTCTGGCGTATCCTATTTTGGCACCGAGTGGAATTGCTGAAATGTACTGAACAAACATATCTCTACTGGCTGTTTTCCTGTAGAGACGACAAACACGCCGAACACACAGAAAACCCAGCAACACATGCTTCCTTAAAATACCCCATTTTAGTGAGAGGGTAACTACAGCCATCCGAAGAACCATAAGAAAAGAAGGGCTAGACATATAATTATCCCACTCCGGCCACTCTCTGAGAAGACACCTCGCAAAGAAACGAGCAAGGGACAGCAATCAATGCTCACTAACAAACTGTCCCATCCGTGACATTTATGCCAACGGGTAAATGTGTATAAAATACAATGTGACAAATGCAACAATTTCTATATGGGTAGCACAACAAAACCGTTATATATTCGCATCAAAGAGCGTCTGAACACGAGAGCCGCTCTCTTGAAAAAACATCTAGACAAACGCTGGAACAACGACAAAAGCATAACAGTCAAAATGAAAGAAAATGAAAGAAATTTGGGCAATCTAAGAATTAAGGAAGCTATACTCATACACGGACTAGGGCCCCAAATTAACAACATGCTGGAGGTTGGCAGTCAATATATTATTTAACTAAATCTGGATGCGTGTAGGTTCATTTTTGAAAACATGCTCATGTATTATTTATGAAAAAAAATCGAGAAAAAAACACAGGAAACTGCACGTATAATACACAACTTAGAAGCAGCGCTACGGATGTGCCAGCACACACGAGATTGAGACATGGGCGCCCTCACGCACTTCTCATGAGGAATTCCGGAAGGATCTTCGTGAGACCACTGAAGAGACGCTTCCGGAATAAAATAAATCCTTGGAAAACCTATTATAGCAGTGATTCGATCAATTCCTTGGGATGTCTGGAGAAGGAATTTTTATATTCCGAAATATTATATCAGACTATGGATAATTAAATCATAGCAGTTATCATTGTCCATTGTTGTTATTATAGTGTATTGTTGTGCCATGCAAAATACATCTTTTACAAACAATACACAATACCTCAAGCGAACTACAATACTCTCTCATATATATATATATATCAACACGCAAAAACAGGATAATAGACACTAATGCTCGCGAAACATATATTACTAAAGCTTGTAATAGACTTGTAATTATTTTCAATAAACTGTGTGTGTGCGTGTATGTGTGTGTGTGTGTGTGTGTGTGTGTGT
>NC_068992.1:42012176-42018763 GCF_001194135.2 Octopus bimaculoides
TGTGTGTGTGTGTGTGTGTGTGTGTGTGTGTGTGTGTGTCTGTGTGTGTGCGTATGTACGTGTGTGTGTTTACTAAAATTGATGGTATAATTTATATCCATGTGCTAATTGTAATCGATTGTAAGAAGCAGCCAATTTGCTAAAGTAATATCAACCAAGACCCACTTACCGGCACTATAAGACAAGGATCGTATTTTGGTCTCTGATTCTACAATTTGTGGCTTGAATTCTAAGACCTTCACGCATTCCTTGGAATTTTATGTTCTATGGTTTGTCTGAATTTGTTATGGAACATTTCGCCTCAAATTCGCCACGAGAAATTTCGTTTTAAATTACCTCGCCACGAGAAATTTTGTTTTAAATTACCTCGCCACGATAAATTTCGTTTTAAATTACCTCGCCACGTTTGTTTTTTTCTCTTCAATGTCTTACATTGAATGAAAACCTGCCTATTTAATGCTTTTATGAAAGCTTTTATCATACTTTGTTATTTTTAAAATGCTGATATACGCTTTATCATTGTCCATACGTTGAATTTGTCTTGCAGCGAATTTCCCTATATGGCAAAATTTCCTACAACAAATTCTCCGAACACGGCCAGGATTAAGAGCTGTGATTTGTTAGTAATATGAAACCATGAAATAATAAATGCCGCAGTGAAACAAATTAATGTTGATCATGGATGTGATCGTATTTGTGTCTGATCCGCTTCATGAAAGAAAGGAAGGAAAATGCTTGATACACTGTGAACAAAATAAGCCACTTAATTATACCTAGGATCATTATACTTTGACGATACCAGAAACAATAATACTGCCTGAATTGTGGACATTTTTGCGATCTTTAGTCATCAGTTGATGATGTAAAATTTCCACAGAAGAAACCGTAGCTTAAATAAAATATGTAATGGAAGTTGTAGCTTAAATGAAATATTACATATAGCATAGAAATACGACTTTTGTTGTCAGTAGATAAGATATGATATATAAGGTCGGTGGAAAGCAGGAATGGTCGAGAATCTAACTAAATACCTTGTCGTAGTTAAGAATATGTCCGATTACCTCGGTTTTTAAATGCTTCTTTAGGCTTACATAAATTTTGTCATTCTGATTTATAAAATATATATGAAGTTTCACATTGAATTCTGGTTCATCGAAATTATATCAAATTCTGCACAATACGTACTCATGCATTTAAGATACGGGATGAAGAATAGATTTTTTCAAAATGTTTTTCAGATACATGAACAAATAATTACTAATTAATGTTTAATATTTTTCTTTCTTTTCTTAAATTTGAATCGTAAACGGTTCACTAAAACGAAGATCGGCACAAACATCTGATAGACAAGCTATAACGAGAAAAAGAACTAATGATTATCTAAGATGCCCAGAAGCCCATAATGCCATGTGGGATCTATTTTATCTTAGAATATCCTTTCATGATCCATATTATGTGGACGGAATTCTGTAAGCATTCTAAACATGTATCGAATTTACTAATGAAAACAAACAAACGAAAATAAAAGCAAAATAAAAGCTTTTAGTTATAGGCCCACAAAATATATTCGAGGACGTTTTTATTGATAAATATACAGACAACGAGTTCACAGTTTTAGTATTTAAGGATTCTGTTTATATGAAGGTAGCGTAGCGTCAGAAGAATTCCTATTAAGAAATAAAAACAATCCTCGGTGGTTCTGTGATACCATCTGTTGAAAGGTAATGTATAATGTCATTTCTAAGAGTTCAATGCATTTATTCTATTGCGAGCTGACAATTAGAGAAAATTAAAAACACCGTTATTTGCAGCTGAAAGATAAAAGTTCAGAAAATAGCATTTTTCTCAGATGGGTTCGAACTTGACATAATGAAAGAAGAAATAATGTTTTAATAGAAATAGAGTAAAATAAACTATACAAAAAAGAATAAAATGAAATCTATCAATAAAACATCTAAAATGGCGGTTAATGCTTTTACAATTTATATTTCTATATTAATGTCGCAGTAACAAGAAAAACAAAACGAAAACTAGTATGTAAACTTTATACAGCAATTTCGAAAATATAATTATTACTTGAAATAACTAACTCTTGTTATGTGGTTTCTGGAATTAAATACAAACAAAATAAAATAAGAAACCTTACGCAATAATTATTTATAATTGAAAGGAATTGTTAACCAAAGAATACAACTTCAAACATATTTTGTTCTCGTTTAATTTTTCTCTTTCAATGTGTATGACGAAGTGAAAGACTTGACTATATTGCATATGATGTCAATGGTAAAAGATTCCGTGATGAAAAGCTTCACTGAAAAATGTTTTTAAAACTAATTTCGGGTTGTGATACTAATGCTCAATACTACTTGTATGAGCGGTGGTACCGTTGATTGTAGCAGTAGCAAGAGTTAGAGTAACAATAAGAGCAGGTGTAGTTCTAGCTCCAGTTGCAGTTCTAGTAGTTGCTGTATCTCCAGTAGCTGTGGTAGCAGCAGCACTGTTAGTAGAAGAGATAGCGAGGTCATGGTATTCTTTAACCCTGGATCAAATGTTATCAACCACCGGTGAGAGGTTAGAACACTTGTATAAGAATCGCAACCTTTATTCGAAAATCAACCAACTCACAGTCCGTACTTAGAAGGTCAGAAATATATCCTTAATGATATTCTTATAAATCACGATATTTTCTGAGAACGATGACGCAGGTTTTGAGAACTGCTCCTTAAATTGCATGGGCAAATTTGGATCGAGCTGCTCGTATAGCCTTATTCGCTGCATTTAGTGCACTATTTTTGGAATACAACATGACAATATATACAGTTGCCCATGCCTCAGATACGAAATTTACTTAACGGTATTAGATTCCGTTCTTTGCTGTCCTGTTTCAAAAATAATCACTTGTAAAGGGAGGATTTCGAGTGGGCTAAATGTATTCCAATGTACGAAATCACAATTAGTCTGACATATTGGCTTATTTCTTTTATCAGACAGAAAGCAATGTGATTAAACCCAGACGGAAAGAGAAGATACGTAATTTAGAATGCCTGTTTGCATTGCTGGCCCCGTGTAAAATAGATGTTCGAGAGTGAGACGGAAGGATTGGAAGTGGAAACACTATTTGAGTGACAGTGATAGGAAACCGAGTAAGGTGGGGATGAGATTGAATGAGAAACAGAGAAATAGTATAAGTAATGAGAGAGAAATAGTGATTTGAAGAAAACGGGACAATGACACACAGAGGGTAGGAAGAGAAGAATACTAGGCGAAGCAAATGAGCAGGGTAAGGGAAATCAGGGAGGAGATGAAGAGCTCCCAATACTAGCCTGGGTATGTATATACGTATAGAGTGAAGCGTACTTAGAAATACAATGTTATCATTTGTGTAGATGTTGAACATCTTCCACTTGCTTAACACATCTTTTCGTTCCCTTTAATATAAGGTTTCATGTGAAACGTCAAATTCTTTCTTCCCATTTCCATTGCACATTTTCCGTTCTATCTTTTCGAGTGGTATTGCTAGTATTTTCGGTTAAATCTTTTCACTCGCTGTATTGATGAGATATATATATATATATATATTTACCTACAGCCTTACGTAGACGCAAAACAGGATGAGGCTACTTCGTGGATTTGCCACAAAAACAACAAAAATATCCTCTAACGATTATGCCATAATGAATGATTTTTTTGATATCCAGCACCCACCATATTGTTTGAGGTCGAATTGTTGTGTGTAGATTCTTGCATAGCAAATATTCGTTTGATTCTTATATACCATGTTAAAATTTGCCATCGATTTCAATGGTTTCACTGCAATAGAAAGAATTCAAAGCATAAGAATTAGTCTCAGTACAGTAAAAGTATTCGTAAATTAATATTTAACGCAAAATAATTAACGTATTTGAAATCACGACTATATTATTTTCGAATAGCTCTGTAGTAACTTGACGTAAAATCAATTCAATTATTAAAAGTTCAGTGTTTGGTTACTAAAGTTCGAAACATGCGTCTTATCTAATGCTGGAGAGTTATTTTAAATCTATATTTCGAACAGAAATATTTTGCTTTTTTACGTATTTTTATCTTTGATTTTAACATTATCGAAAAGGAGCTATTCCTGCCTGGAATATTGCTTTCATCCGATACAAATGAAACTAATCACAGCAACTTTTGATGTAACTTTACAAAGTTCGTTTAACTATATTCCTAGAATATTGGAAACTTCATTTATTTTGAAATTTAATGACTGATTATCTAAAATAGGAAGTTGCTAAAGTTTTTGTCTTTTATTTGTTATACATTTTTACAATTGTATTTTATTGGATAAATTAAAAATACATTGTGTTACAGCAGAGTTGAAGAAAGGAATTTTCGTGATATTTTAGTACTGCGCCATACTATAAACAGTTCACATCGCTATTGATTTTAGATAGCGTCACACATATACTGTACAATGTTTACAACATCCATTTTATACAATTGACTTATGATAAATTAGTACCCTTTTGTATCAATTATTCTCGTTATATTTTCGCATATTATTTCATTGATATTTGATATGTCACTACCTTTAGAATTACTTACTGCTCAGTGAGTCTCCTGCAGATTGTAATATCGTAATTGCAGTGTTTCTCTGCAACTGATCGAAACTTTTTCCCCGACTAAAATGTCAGTCGATGATGACGGCTATATTCTCAGACATAGCAGCAACAACAACAGCAGCAGCAGCAACAACAACAACAGCAGCAGCATCAACAACAACAATGATAATGAACAGGATAATTATAAAATATATCGTTATTTTCCCTGTCATAGTATATAAATTGATTGCATTTATTTCAATATTTATCGAATAAAATTAACAATCAGTCTATTTTCCTACGACACCTTATGAAAGAAGTGTTATGAAATCATAGAAAGCGATTATATTTAATTCGTGCGTACCTAGTTACCCTTTCTACCGCTGAACTCTATTATTTTCCAAATACCAGTAGTACATGTAAACAATGTACAAAATATTGCTTTGATATTTACCAGAATATGCGTGACGTAATTGTAGTTGCTCTGTACTCATTCTTGCCACAATCCACAACGAATTTTCATAACTTCGATAATAGAGAAGGAATGACTGTCAGTAAAAATTCGTTTTGCAACCATATGGTTTCAAGTTCAGTGTTCCCGCAGGACATCTAATGCAATTTCCTCAACTACTGTTGCCTTATGAGATGGAAGATGGATACAGTGTGACGGCCAATACATACGTACATACATATATATATATAAATATATATATGTAAATGTATGCGTGTATACATGCAAATACACACACACACATACACACGCATATATATATATATATATATATATATATATATATATATATATATATATATATATATATATATAAATGCATATCTATATATGTATATATAATAATAGTGTGTCTGTGTGTCTCTGTGCATATGCGTAGCTGTGCGAGAGGTCGATTTGCTCAACTAAACCGGCAATACGGCGATCCAGTATGGCCCAGTCCGATAACTAAAACATCCAGAAGAGTAAATACAAAACGAAACATACACCAGACATGATTATTTTAAATTTCTTCTATGTTAATTTTACAATAATAAACATTATTTTACCTTCGTCTTGTATTAGAAATGTCTTTGTATATTTCTGATGATTCTGTATTTATTGCTTTTGAAGCAATAATTTTTCCTGCAGATTTTGACAATAAAGTATTTCTTTTTTTTTTTTGCAATAATTTTCCATAAATACTTTCTTCCTTTGGATAAGTTTCAGTTTCGACGATATTGTATGTTCTACTGCCTCATTATACTTCACACCAATCACGGCAAACTAACGAATACGTTTATATACGCGTTCCGTCGCAAGTGATATCCTATTTCTGATTTTCTGCCATATCTCTCCAGAATAAATCTGGAACTATTCCAAACTGTCAAGATCTTACTATCTTTGAAAAGGTTCCACCCAGTGAATAAGCAAACGTTTCACTTTTAATTCAAATCAGCAAATATTTGAAATTTGATCAAACAATCTTTTTTTTTTCTTCTTCTGTCAAATATGTTATTATGTATTCTTAACCTTCCTTTCATTTCCAAGTCAGCTCTTCGTGTTTTCGTTCTCTTCGGATTTTCCTTCCATTTCCGCTAACGTTTTCTTTAACCTTTTGATCGCCCTATCTTTTTTTCATGCTTAAATAAATGTTTGCCTCATTTCAATGTTACTACTACTACTACTACTACTACTACTACTACTACTACTACTACTACTGCTGCTGCTGCTGCTGCTGCCGCTGCTACTACTACTACAACTACTACTGCTACTACTAGCCATTGTCATTATCACCATTATTGTCATAGCTATTTTATCATTGCTGTAGTTACCATCATCATCATCATCATCATCATCCTCATCGTCGTCGTCATCATCAACATCTTCATTATAACTATTATCATTGTTGTCGTTATTGTTGTTGTTGTTGTTGTCATTATTGTTATTATTATTATTATCATTATTATTACTGTGGGTCTGTGTCGTTTTCTATTTGCCTTTATATATATATATAT
>NC_068992.1:42019062-42020255 GCF_001194135.2 Octopus bimaculoides
ATAGTACATTTATTCTTTTTTTGCATCCGACAAGAAACTATATTATTCCTGTCTCTGTCTCCTATTCCTAAGATTTCTTTTCATTTATTTAATTCCTAATTTTATTTTCTGTGACAGAGTTACAATACATGATTGAACCGTCAAATGAGAATGTAATGGCGACTATAAATTACATTTTATTACAGTTTTTGTTTTCTATTCGGCCATTAATCATACACGTGTGATGTCATTGCTTTCAGATATAGGAAATAATGTTTCAAAAACAAAGAGCTCCTTCAGTGTTATTAGACAATTAGAGTAACATAAATAATCGACTATTGGTTTATTTTTTTTAACGGTTGCGACTATTATTCTGTGGTCAGGCTGGAGCATATCCTTTAGTCTAGGCTTTTGTCGTTTTCATCACAACCGTACTTATATCTACTAGATACTGTATTTTATCAACATCGTGTTTATCTTATCGATCAATGAATTTCAAATTGGTAAAGTGACCCTGAATTTGAACTTCGTATGTGTAAATGAAATACAGGCATACCTCAGCTTACGTCGATCATTGGTTCCAATCATGCGACTTCGCTTCAAAAACGACGTAACAGGAAAATCATTTTAATAGTTGATTGTCTCATATCTGTTTCAATAAATGTTTTGTACACATTTTCAGAAGTATTTCATCCGATTATCCACCTTAGTAGTTGCTTTAGATATTTTCTGTAAATGTTTATGTTCTTAAATGTTATGTTCCTAAATATTTATGTTATTAAATGTTATGTTCTTAAATGTTTATGTTCTTAAATGTTATGTTCTTAAATGTTTATGTTCTTAAACGTTTATGTTCTTAAATGTTTATGTTAATAAATGTTTATGTTCTTAAATGCTATGTTCCTAAATGTTTATGTCCTTAAATGTTATGTTCTTAAATGTTTATGTTCTGAAATGTTATGTTCTTAAATGTTTATGTTCTTAAATGTTTATGTTCTTAAATGTTTATGTTCTTAAATGTTATGTTCCTAAATGTTTATGTTCTTAAATGTTTATGTTCTTAAATGTTTATGTTCTTAAATGTTATGCTATTAAATGTTTATGTTCTTAAATGTTTATGTTCTTAAATGTTTATGTTCTTAAATGTTTATGTTCTTAAATGTTATGTTCTTAAATGTTTATGTTCTTAAATGTTTATGTTCTTAAATGTTATG
>NC_068992.1:42020265-42020581 GCF_001194135.2 Octopus bimaculoides
TCTTAAATGTTTATGTTCTTAAATGTTATGTTCTTAAATGTTTATGTTCTTAAATGTTTATGTTCTTAAATGTTATGTTCTTAAATGTTATGTTCTTAAATGTTATGTTCTTAAATGTTATGTTATTAAATGTTTATGTTCTTAAATGTTATGTTCTTAAATGTGTATATTCTTAAATGTTATGTTCTTAAATGTTTATGTTCTTAAATATTTATGTTCTTAAATGTTATGTTCTTAAATGTTTATGTTCTTAAATGTTATGTTCTTAAATGTTTTTGTTTTTAAATGTTTATGTTCTTAAATGTTATGTTCTTAA
>NC_068992.1:42024743-42025344 GCF_001194135.2 Octopus bimaculoides
GCCTTCCAATACTTCTTTGACCGCCGCTCTGACCCCACACCTAGCACCCCTACCCTGCTTCGTCTGGCAGAACTCGTCCTCACCCTCAACTGATTCACGTTCGCCGGAGATACCTACAAAAAGAAATCTGGGGTCGCGATGGGAAGGAGAATGGGTCCCAATTATGCCAACCTCTTCGTTGGTTACATTCAGGCCCAAGTATTCTCCCAATTCTCCGGTCCGACCCCAGAACTATACGGTCGCTACATAGATGACTGTATAGGAGCCACCTCCCTCTACCGCGAACAGCTCTGCCTTTTCATCTCCTTCCTCCCTAACTTCCACCCTGCTCTTGACTTTACTTCTACCATCTTTGACACCTCTGTTAACTTCCTCGACAGCTCTCTTTCCATCAACCACCCCTCCAACTCTCTAACTACCTCCGCCTTCTTCAAACCCACTGACTCCCACCTCTACCTCAACTTCTCCTCCTCCCATCCATTCCACACCAAACGGGCCATCCCCTACTCCCAGTTCCTCCGCCTCCGACGTTTGTGCAGCCTGGACCAGGATTTCGAGACCCAGTCCCAGTATCTTGCTCGTCTGTTCATGCATCGAGAAT
>NC_068992.1:42026365-42027140 GCF_001194135.2 Octopus bimaculoides
CCATTATTCACTTTTTAATTACAATCACTACAATTTTCCACAATTTATTTCATCCCTTCGTACACGCACACATACCCACACACAAAAAATACACGCACTCATACACACACATGTAAGCACACTTACCCCAACTCACCACACACACACAACACATATGCATGCATTTACACGCTCAGACTCGCCCACACACTTATACAAACGCACATACACACGCACACTTGCGCATACACACACACGCTAACAATCACGCAAACATACACACACACACACCCAAGCATACACACCCTTGCACACATAACCCATACATACCCACATTCACACATACCTCACATACCTCCCATAGACCTAACACACACACCTCCTACACACCTTACATATATACCGCCCACACACATGACAAACATACATGCGCGCCCTCACACACACATGTAGACGAACGCACATATATACACACATACACACGCACGGTGGTAGAGACACACACCTTACACAGCCCTATACACACACAGACACACACACACACCCATATATACGCGCACGCCTACATACACGTACTTACACAGCAGCATATACATGCACACACACACACAGGAGTGCATACACAAAATAACACACATACCTGGCACACATCCTTACGCTCTCACACACATACGCACGCACACACACATAAACACACACATACACATACACACACGCACACACACCTCTCACATACACAAACACACACATACACGTACACACATACACATACACACACATGCACACACGCAAACAC
>NC_068992.1:42027191-42027751 GCF_001194135.2 Octopus bimaculoides
GGACACACACACGCACCCGGACACACACACGCACCCGGACACACACATACAGACACACATAAACACACACACGCACCCGTACCTAACACTCACAGCCCCCCACACACTCGCACGTCCACACACATACACACACACACGCACACACCCACATACACATACACACGCCCACACACCCACACACACTTCTCACCAACACAACACACGCACACAGACACGCATACAATCACACACACATGGGCATAAACAACACACGCACATGCAATAGCAAACGTACGCACACACACGTACACAGCAACGTACATATACATAACATACACATACACACAAACACACAGGAACGCACAAAAACATACACATATACACACGCGCACGTACAAAATACACACACACGCACACGTACCCAACACCTACAACTCCACACAAACACACACACGAACACACACATACTCAAAAACTGCCTGCTGACCCTCACTCACCATTGTCCATAAGCATCTACTAACTATTCCTGCTACTAATTCCTTCCACTACGTCACACACACACACACACACACACACACACA
>NC_068992.1:42028347-42031864 GCF_001194135.2 Octopus bimaculoides
ATGTATATATATATATATATATATAGTCAGAAATTTGTACCTTCTTAAAGATGGCAATTTTTCAGTAATATTTCCACAGATGCCTAAATTAAGAAGTGAATTATTATTACTTAATCTTAAGCTGCAAGCTATTGGAAGATTTTTCGATTAGATTAATCTGTCGATTACCCCACAATTTTGTAGAGCATCGTTACATTGGATGGATCAGCAGCCAAAATTTTCCTTATTATGGAATCAGCAGGAAACACTCTTGCATATTCATGCTTCACCTTTCTTAATTGTAGCTCCTGATTAAGACATCTTCTGGATATATAATATCAACGGACCACGCCTTATTTAGCAGTAACGCTAGCCTCTCATATGCTGTAATTTAATATGTCCGAAATTTGATATCCTTTGTCTGCATTTATTTCTAAACTGAGGTGTGCCTGTATTTCATTACGTGGAACTGCTGAGCCATCATTTCTGTTTATACCTGAGACACAGAGGCTGTGTAATTCTTGAGGAATAGATACTGAAGATAATGACGTCACGGGCGATAGCGTCTTTGTGACGTGCGTCCAGCAGTGGCATTGAACAGAGGATATCATGTCATCATGTAGTGCATAGATAATACAGAATATAAAAGATATCGACAGCAAAGCATCTAGTGCGAGAAACATACATCCACAATTAGGCTTGAAGGTATTTCGAGCAGTGTACGTGCCAAAGCAAATTATATAACTTCGAAACAATTGAGATAATTTAAAAATATAATAATCTCTGTATGATAATTCAAAGTTTTATAATATTTCTAAATAATTCTTCTTCCTAAAGGCAACTGCATTTTAGTTATAAAATGCAACCAGAATGTTGAAATTAATGAGAAATGTATAGCATTCGTTTTCATTCGGTAATCATTCCGGTTATCACTGAACATTTATGGATAACTAGCAAACAATTGCACTTAATAATATACAGCAGTAATACAGATATGAACTTAAAAGAAGCATTAGTAAATACAATTACGATATATCGTATGTAGACATTTTTTTTATTTATATTCTACAAATATTTGAAACTACAATTAAATAGGCAGTCTATATGGAAATTTCTGTATCAATAATATAAGAGGAAAATAAGGAAGATATTTTCAAAAGATTACATCACAAAGCCTATATTGGTTAGCTCATACACAGGCATACACACACACACACACACACACCCTCTCGTCCTCTTTCTCCCATACAAACACATACACACACATACCCTCTCGTCTTCTTTCTCCCATAGAAACACGTACACACAGCTTCTCTCTCTCTCTCTCTCTCTCTCTCTCTCTCTCTCTCTCTCTCTCTTTCTCTCAGACACACATACACAAATGTATATGTGTATGTTTGTGTATATGTGGGTGAAACCGCTGCAAACACATCAATTATTCAGTAGTTAAAGAACTTCTGATAACTGAAGCAAATTTACTTCATTCTACTTAATATTTCTAATATGAAATGAAAGGTTACTACCCAAATATTCATACTAGAGATGGTGCAACGAATGAGCTTTCACATTGTCGTCGAACTTCAACTTAAACTATGCCTTCTTACAATGAATGGACGTGTACAGCCTTTTGTGTGTACGTGCGCGTGTATGTGTGGGAATGTGTACGTCTGTGTGTGTGTATATATATATATATATATATATATATATATATATGTATTCTTTTACTTGTTTCAGTCATTTGACTGCGGCCATGCTGGAGCACCGCATTTAGTCGAAAGCGCTAAGTTACAAGGACATAAACACACCACATCGGACATGTTGGAGGGCAAACACTGACACACAAACACACACACACACACAGTTATATATATATATATATATATATATATACGACGGAATAATAATAATAATAGGAAGACAACTAACTTACCAACGTTTACGAACTTGCATCACCAAAAAGCAGATGCTGATCGTCTGTACCAACCTAGAAGTAATGGGGGAAGGGGAATGATGCACGAAGAACTGTGCTATAAGACCTCCACAATAGCAATGAACAAGTATTTTTCTAGCACAGAGAACTGGATGTTGCGGCCTGTGTGAAAACACGAATGTAGTAAAAATCCCATTGCATTGAAACAGAAGCTTACAAATTCGCAAGGGAACTCGGCATTAACCCTTAACTAGATGAAGAACCTGAAAACATTGCCACAAAACAAGTAAAACAAATAGACAACAAAGAAGAACAGGAAGAAACAAATTGAGGAGCAGTGGAGCTAGAAGCCTCTGCATGGACAGTATATACTACGAAGCCAAAATGCTGGTGTAGACCAAGAAACAACCCATCAGTAGTTGAGAAGCTTAGGACTGAATGCTGAGACTGAACTTTGCTTACCAAAGCTTGTTTACCAAAAATTATCAGGCTAACGTTCTGCAAAACAGTTCTGACCCTAAATGCAGGTTTTGCAATGAGTTTCATGTAACAATGGAACTTCTAGTCTCCGGATGGCCTGAAATATTGTGGGAAGAGGTAAGGAGATTAGATCGACACCAATGAATAATTGGTACTTATAAAATCGAACCCGAAGTGGTAAAAGGTAAAGTGGACCTTGGTGCAATTTGAACTCGATATAACAACAACAATAATAACAAGTGCACTCAGAGAGCAAAAAACATTTACCAAGATGATTTTTAAAATGAGGATATCTGAAATAAACTTGACTGCTCTCATAAAAGAGAATACAAAAAATTAACCTAACCACTCTCAAAATTTAAGTAAAAAGTCGGAAAAATAATGCAGAACCCTCTCCGGTACCGGATCGATTCCAAAATCTAATCAGTTCGTGCCAGTACGAGATCATGGATCTCTGAAAGTTTCGCCTGAAACCATCCAGCGGTTCTTGAGATATCTTATCCACGGTCAAACAAACAAATACATATAACTGAATACATCTCCGCTTTAGCGAAGTTGTAGTTAATAATAATAATAATAATAATAATAATAATAATAATAATAATAACAATAATAATAATAATAATAATAATAATGGTATGTCCCATTGAACCAGTGACTGTGGTTGTCATTGGTAATGTGAACCCTCCCTAATATGCGAAGAAATATTTGTTTCAACAGAGGTTCTCAGATCAAGAATTTTACAAATTATCGAATACATATCTTTGTGTAACTGTATATGTAAGTATGTATGTATGTATGTACGTATGTATGTATGTATTTATGCATATATATATATATATATATATATATATAATAATAATAATAATAATAATATAGATTTAATCAAAAGATTAAATGTGGTACTTAAAATGTTTGAGGCACCAGAATTTGGTAGGATAAAAACCAAAAACAAAATCAAGAGATTTGGTGAATAAAATTTGAAGATCCATACCGGCCCATATATGAACACAAAAACAGGGAAAATATTCACCAATGCGAACATGAACTGCAAAAGTAGAAATCTAATCTGCTGCATCAAATGCCCTAATTGTGAAGAATTGGCCAGACAGGTAATGCACTATCGGG
>NC_068992.1:42032888-42036566 GCF_001194135.2 Octopus bimaculoides
TATATACATATGTATATATGCACACGCACACACACATATATATATATATATATATGGTAAAGTAAGTATATAGACAGATAGATAAATAATATGAATATATAAATAAATATATAAATAAATGGATAGATAGATAGATAGATAGATAGATAGATAGATAGATAGATAGATAGATAGGTAGATAGATAGATTGTTTCAATCATATGAAGATTGATACGTATATGAAATACCTATGTCTGAATTTCTAATTTTACATATTGATATAACTTTTAAAGTACATCATGTCATGTTACCACACTTAGACGTGGCTTTTCTCTACATTTATTGACGAAAAAAAAAAAACAAACAACCGAAATTTATCAATGGACGTATGGAAGATACTAATGCCCATTGAACTTAGGTCATCTGCCTCTCATAAGTCTTTCAGAAATTTATATACATGCATACACACATACACTTATATATATATACGTGTGTGTGTGTGTGTGTGAGTGTGTGGATTGTGTTCGTGTATATGTATATATGTATATACATATATACATATATATGCATATGTATATATGTGTATATATATGTATATGTTTATATATATATATATACACATATATATATATATACATATATATATATGCATGTATGTATATATGTATGTATCTTCGCTCCCTCTATTCAGACATATTGTATTGCTTTTGTGGAGATGGTTTTTGTAGATTTTGTTGTTGTTTTTGTTGTATAGACCTGATATGACATTATTAGGGAAAAACTTTGAATCAAGTGCTGGCCTTTTACCAATTAACTATAACAAGAAAATATCTTAGCCATAACATCTATAGACACATTTTGATTGAATTTCCTCTACCTCACCCTCCGCTCCGAAATTCTCGGTAGACATTTTGGTCAATACATTAACACGCAATAATAGATGTTTGTTTTTCAGTTGCTTTAAACTGTACAAAATCGATTTTTGTTTATTAAAAGTTTTAATGTGGAATATAGTTCAGTAGAATATAATGAGGATATTTGCTTCGAAAGGAAAAAAGAAAAAAATTACGGCTGATGTTATATTTTATTGTTTTATTTCTATTTTTTATGTGCTTTTTTCATAATGAAATACTTTTACTTTCGCTTTCATACTATTTGATGTTTTTACGGCCAAGTTTTAACATCCTTTTCTTTCTAATTATATATTAATTGTTGATGTTGTTCTTCTTATTGTTGTTTCCTACCGTCAGTTCAACTCTGATCGAGCAGACAGATGGTTACAAATATCTTCCTGCCATGACTATCCCTACATAATTATTCATACTATAAGAAAATCGATGTCCTTCCTTATTTAAAACTGTATAGTATTATATGAGAGGGACTTTGTTGTTACTTCTACCGAATCGTGAGGCACCATTGAGCAAATGACTTCAAGTACTGTGCCGCGTACCACCTGTAAGTGATGGGTGTTACGTTTTTAAATTCAGTCAGAAAATGTCAGATCGTTTAGAATGCGTGTGTTTATTTTCAGGCAGTTTACTGGTATTTCTTTTGCCTCTGCACAGAAGTGCAATGATGCGCTTATCTCTGTGTGTAAACATGTGTTTAAATAAGTCGTATATTGACTCCTCTTCAAGTATATTTGTGCATTCGAAATCTAAACTGCAGACTCACGAGTGCAGAAATAATCAAGGCGTTTAAATTGGGTGTAAAAAGCTCCTATTCGAAAAGAGAAGCTTTTTCGTTGCAAGGTTAACCTTTATCATTCTCTAGTGTTTGTTTTTGTCTGAGTAAACCAACGCATCGTCAAAGGAGGTTCCTTCTCTTTGGACATCATGTGGTATCCAGCCACATAAACGAAGCTTTGCTAATTTTCATTTTTTGTTTTGAGGTGGAGATGGCGTAGGTTTGGATATCTCTCAATACACTAAACAAGATGCAATGCGCCTTCAATGCCACTAAATGCATTAAATAAAATAGACATAGACTTTAAGACACTTGTTTTATTATAAAAATAAATGTTTAAAAATTATTGGCTCGCCTAGAACACATCACATTAGATTTTAAAACTGCAATATAATAAAACATTTTAAAAAGATATTTTTTTATCTAAATTAGTTAAGGTTAGCTTTCAATATACTTTTTAATATAAAAAGCGTTTAAAAGATTTTGCTTGGCCTGAATAAGGTTAGGTTTTTAAATATTTTTAATATAATAGAACGTTTAAAAGGCTATTGGTTTGCTTAAGTGAAATGAAGCTAGGTCTTACGGTTTTTTTTTCATAAAAATGTCTAAAATCAGCTCGTTGGATGCAGCAGTTTTGCCGGTTTATATATTGAGTTGCTATGTAAGAAATGTGGAGAATCGCTGACACAACGGCTTTCCTCATTAACATTTAATGAGGTACGTTGATAAGGGATTGATAAATTTACTGTAACTTTTCCCTCGTATGTAAGGTAATTCAATAGCTACGTTTTTAATATATGGCTGTCACGAATCGTACATTTATAGACATAATTTCGTTATTGAAACCACATTACAAGCTATTCATATTTGATTTAATATATTTACTGCTCAAACAAAAGGGGGTTCTGTGATCTAGTAGTTGTGTCTTGCGCTCATGTTCATTTAGGCTGCAGTTTCGAGTTTGAGATGGGGAGATCATTGATTCGATAGGGAAAGCAACTTCGGTTGCCCCACCATTCTTAACCTGGAAATTTGTATCCATGAAGTATGAGGGGAATTTGTTATTTCAAGGGTTTGCATTCAGCCTAAATAGGCGTGAGGTATACTTCAAAAATAGACTCGAAAATAGGCCAAACAAAACGTGAAAGGAGACCCAAATGGTGGCTCTCCCGTCTAAATCTCCAAGGCTCCCTCAAATCAATGCTACAATTTTATCAATGACGAAATATAGGCCCAATAACATGGACTTCGTAGTTATGAATACAACGTCTACCAGGAAATATGAAAAGTTGGCTATAGCTACAGATCGAACGTCTATACGTTGAATCAGAGCTGCCAACTACTGCTAATACTAATACTTGTTGTTGTTGTTGTTGTTGTTGTTGTTGTTGTTGTTCTTCTTCTTCTTCTTCTTCTTCTTCTTCTTCTTCTTCTTCTTCTTCTTCTTCTTCTTCTTATTATTATTATTATTATTATTATTATTATTATTATTATTATTATTATTACTAGTCGGTCACGCGCGGTAAAAAATGAGAGGCTAATTGTAGTATTTTATATATAAATAAGGTACAAAATAATCACAGATACAAATATTCACCAACTTCCCTTGTGCACGCACATACATACTCACACAGAGTTGAAACGCTGTTTGATTTATCTTTTCAACGTTGAAAGTTCACCATCCCACATCCATTGCAAACACACGCACACACAAACATTCACATGACTCCATTTTACATACACACACATATACTTACCAAGTTTGCCATCACCCCTTCCTTCCTTATTCATCTTTCACTCCTTCCTTTCTTCTTCATATGTTGTGACGGAGAAAATCAGGAGATACACGACGCGTTCTTTGCCACTTCCCCTCTGCTATTACTTTCTCCCACTCCCTCTCAGTCATGTCTATTACTCTCACTATTTTTCCTTCACTGAATTACTACTTTCACAAATACTACTCTTTCTACCTCCTACATGATTTTGGACAACTGTGTATATATACACACATAT
>NC_068992.1:42037734-42038281 GCF_001194135.2 Octopus bimaculoides
AAAAACAAAACTGTAACCAAGGTTACAAAACCATGCGTAAAAACCGTCACAAATGTCTCTGACGTAAGCACCATTGCTGCTGACGCCATCATCACCACCACCAACAACAACGACAACAACAACAACAACAGCAACAACAAGGACGTAAAGTTATCGGCCGTCAACAATGACACCATCACCTGTTCAACAAACTTTGCTGCCACTATAACCACCTTTGAACCAGGCAGTACATACACCAACATAAACAAAAATATCCAGAAGAACATGTCCGCCAGCACAACAAAAACAAATTTCGCAAATGCTCTAAAGGAAAAGAGAACAATAGTGACATTCACACAAAAACAAATAAAAGACACAAAATCCCTTCTTACGAAAAAGGAGATGATGTCAGAATAAAGATACCAAAAGATATTATAGAAATGAAAAACAAAAAGTGCATCATTTATAAACTGGTAAACACAAAAACCAGACGTGTAGAAAATGTTAGCACAGATAAAATTGAAGTTTGTCTTAGAAAAATTTGGCCTTATCAAAATCATGTCACCTG
>NC_068992.1:42040410-42040992 GCF_001194135.2 Octopus bimaculoides
GATAGGATAGTGTGTAGGACAAGAGATAGAGATAGTTTAGGATGTCCACAGTTCCACATAGTCAGCTACACGGATCACAAACTTGTGACGTGTACGCTAGACTTAGATAAGGCACATAGGCAGGGTCCCGGTTACTGGAAACTAAACGCGTCTTTCCCGTCGAGACAGGTTTTCAGAGACCGGATTAGCACGTTAGTAAAGAGGGCTTTGACGGGAGCCATCGTCAACAACAAATGGTGGTTTTCCCTCAAGAGAGCAGTAAGGGCGGAAGCAATAAGGTATAGCAGGGCACTAGCTGTAGAGAGGAACAGAGTAGAGGGAGAGCTAGTGATAACGTTAGAAGAGGCATTGCGAAGTGGCATTGCATCCGACGTTTTAGCCGCGAGGTTGGCCCTCGACCAACACTTCAATGCTAAACACGAAGGGTGTGCTGTCAGAGCAAGGATGCGTGCTCTGAGGAATGAAGGTGTTGAAGCCGCACGAGAGGCCCGCGTGGCGGAGGCGCAGCGGGGTAACAGAGCCACCATCCGGTCTCTGGTAGACGAACAGGGGCGCGAATTGCTCGAGCCAAGCAAGATGTGC
>NC_068992.1:42043730-42045797 GCF_001194135.2 Octopus bimaculoides
GTCTGTCTGTCTGTCTGTCTATCTATCTATCTATCTATCTATCTATCTATCTATCTATCTATCCACCCATCTATGTATGTATGTATGTATGTATGTATGTATGTATGTATCTATCTATCTATCTATCTATCTATCTATCTATCTATCTATCTATCTATCTATCTATCTATCTATCTGTCTATGTGACTACCATCTTTGAAATAAATAAAAAATAAACTGCGTAAGAATAATTCTAAATGCAGTGTCCGTCCTGAACAAATGTAAACAAAGAAGGATCATGTCCAATCAAGTCTTCTCCATAGTGAAAATAGAGAATAAAGGCGGCGAGAATAATATAAAGACAGCTGTAGCCAAGACACTAACAGCATTATCAATCTATTGTTCATGTGGCCTCGTCATTCGTCGAGAATGGAGTGCATCATAACCTATCGGACAATTGTTCCACGTCACGTAGAGACAAACACGGTATCAGACGATAGAAATGAAGGTTTTCTTTGATTCTTTGTTTTAATATAAGAAACTAGAGCTTTGTCACGACAGTATACATTTATAAAAGACTAACAAATTCGACTGAATTTTAGAGCATTATTCAATATGCATGTTTGTGTGTGAGTATTTCAGGAAATGAATAAAATGTTTCAAGGCTTGGTTCTATAGTTAAGCCATACGCTGCAAAATCTTGCGGTTCTGGGTTTGACCTCATTGCAAAACCGTGTCGCATGTGTGAATGTTTGTATGTATGTCATTATTTAGTTCATTTCAAGATTTCTTGCCAATAGAGAAAGAACCAGCTTCTAAACTAGATCCAATGCTCCTTCATTGGAAATTCAACTTAAACAACAGGGCATTTTTGTTCGTATTTAGTTATGTGCAGATTTGCATGTATGTATGTATATATGTATGTATGTAAGTATGTATGTATGTATATATATATATATATATGTATGTATGTATGTATGTATGTATGTATGTATGTGTGTATGCATGTATGTGTGTATGCATGTATGTGTATGCCTGCATGTATGTGTATGCCTGCATGTATTTATGTATGTATGTACGTATGTATGTTTGTGTGCATGTATGCATGTATGTATATACAATTTGGGACGTATTGACGGGAGGATTATATAATAAATATATTTGGTACTCTATGTCAGTTTTATAATGTATGATTCCAGCATTTAAAATGTGTCCCATCATCATGGCCCACAATATATATGTATGTCTATGTGTGTAAATACTTATTTATTTGTGTACATATATACAAGCCTTCACACACATCTATATGTATACATGTATTCACACGCACGTATTCTTTTTACATGGAAAATGAATTCTAAGAACTAAAGTAAAACTTCGTTTGATGTGTTTTCGTCGGATTAAAAAGTGCATACGTGTCTTTGTTATAACTTTGGTTCATCTTGTTGGTCGAGCAATGTGGTTGCGAAGATTTTTTTTTTGTATAGAATAGTATTTTAAAGCATACAAAATACCTTCCTTATAGGTAGTCTGATTTGGTGAGCAGAAATAATGTCTAGACCAACATACATTTAAACTGATATTAAGTTCATACAGTTATAGATGTTTTAGAGCAACGTGAGTGAATAATATAACCAAATGACATGTTAACCAAATATAATAACAAAACGTTAGTAACTTCTAGTTGATTTAGGTGTTAATACTTAAATTTTGAGACAACTATACAAATAGTAATAGTTGGTTTAGACAGAGAATTAGTAAAAAAACAAAAGAGATACCGGGTTTAGATGCATAGAGATAAAAATATTTATCGAATTAACTGTATCTTTACCTCTATCTCAATGTCTATGTTCATCTGGCTACGGCAAGAAATGTGAAATTATCTCGACAACAAGGCGCCTATTTTATTCTTTTTTTTTCTTACTGTCGTTTACTAAATTTTGTGATAGTACCTTCTTATACTTCTACGTAGCATACACAGCTACACATGAGCGTGCGTGTGTGTGTGTGTGTGCGTGTGTGTGTGTGTGTGTGTGTGTGTGTGTGCGTGTGTGTGTGTGTGTGTGTGTGTGTGTATCATATGCATCT
>NC_068992.1:42046127-42047032 GCF_001194135.2 Octopus bimaculoides
TCTTAAACATTCACTTGAACAAAACTGTACAAATCCAAATATATGGTACCCTAGGCATAACACCTACATGAACTTCTAACTTGTCTCTTGAGGTCTCTGGGTGAGACTTGGATCCAACTTGTACAAATGCAAAACAAAAGTCAAACAAACATAAAATAATAATAATAATAATAATAATAATAATAATAATAATAATAATAATAAAAATAATAATAATAATATAATTTGCAAAAACTTTGATTTGCCTTATGATAAAAACTGGTGGGAATACAAACCAGCTCCTGTGCTTGAAAATGGTCACATCTCACTCCTCTGGAACCTTACCATCAAACTGACAAAAAGAGAGATGCAAATAGGCCAGACATCATATTGAAAGTCTTCAGATAAAAATCATTCTGCCTCATAGATTTGACAATCCCAATCGATATAAACGTATCTGTTAAGACCTACCAAAAACTGAGCAAGTATAAAAATCTTGAAATAGAACATTGCAAAATCTGGAACCTGAAGACTAAAACAATACCTGTTGCCATAGTAGCTCGAGGAATCATAGCAAAAGGGGCTGATTGCTACCTAGCTCAGATTCCAGGAAAACCCAGAATGGCAGAAATTCAAAACATAGTGCTCATGGGAACTGCCCATATCCTACGTAAAATACTGTCTACGTAAACTCAAATTCTATAACAAACACATAATTTTCTTATGTTTTCTTAAACATTCTCTAGAACAATACTATGTACAAGACCAAATATATGACACCCGAGGTATAACACCAACATGAACTTCTAACTTGTTGTCTCTTGAGGTCTCTCGGTGTGACTTGGAGCCAACTCGAACAAATGCAAAGCAAAATCATACATAAAATAATAATAATAATAATAATAATAATAATAATAATAATAATA
>NC_068992.1:42052687-42055577 GCF_001194135.2 Octopus bimaculoides
TATATATATATATATATATATGTATGTATATACATATAGCTGTGCGTGTGTATGTGTGTGTTTGTGCATTTGTGTATGTGTATTCTGTAGAAAATTCATTGCTAGCGGCTGATCAAGTTTCTGTCTGCAGAACTAATAAATCTCTCTGACAGAAAATTAACATGGTGTTGCTAATGATGTTGATGATAAAACCGGAGGTGATGTCTATTGTAGTAATAATGACGATAATAACAACAACGATGATCATGAGAATAATAAGAACTATGTTCATATTGATATGTCTTAACAATGATTATCGTTCTTTATACTATAGACACAAGACCTACAATTTTGAGTGAAGAGTTTGGTCGAGTACATCAACTGTATACTTCAACTAGGACTTGTTTCATCGTTTTCTGAAAGAATGCAAGGCGAAATTGACTTCGAATTCCTATCGTAAAGACAGACGAAATAGTGTTTTGCCTTTTGTGCAGCGTGGCAACAACTTTGTTAGCATGCCGATTTAATAATAATAATAACAATAATACTTTCTTCTAAAGGCATAAGCCCTGAAAGTTTGGGGGAGAAGACTTGTCGATTACATCGAGTCGTTTGTTTCACTGGTACTTGATTTATCGATTCCAAAAGATAAAGTTGACTCTGGTGGAATTTGAACTTAGAACGTAAAGACAGACGAAACGCCGCTAAGCATTCTGCCCGGTATGTTAACGATTCTTCCAGCTCACCGTTCTGATAGTAACAGTAATAATAATGATTTCATTTATTCTCTACAAGGGCGAATGATGAAGGAGACAATACAAAGACAGGCATAAAGTGTGGGAGTTTACATACAATGAAATGACACAAAATGATAACAAAAAGAAATATACAGGGTATACACTGAAAAAGATGATAATATGCATAAGATACAAAGGTTAAAAAAAAGGGGCGGGGAGGATGATAGAGATATGGCTCTCCTAATACAGTAAGCCCTCTAGGGATAATCGAGGAACCCCCACTGTCTGAAATTTCCCTGAAACCCCAGGAGCAAGTGCCCTCTCCATTTCTTTCCCTGCGACTCACAGGTCTATATTTAGAAAGGTACCATCCACTCTTGCAATTTTTGCAACTTTCATCCACCCTTCAATAAACTCACTCGAGGACAGCACTTCCCTCTCCACTCTCAATTTCCTTTTCATGTGAAACTTGAAGAAGTCAAGGAGACCTCTACCAAAGGGGAATGTATCTGTTCTCATGTCTTTCAGCCTTGTCCACCAAACAACCACATTCGCCACAGCCACCAGACAAAGGAAAGCTGTGTTGCCTGTCCGATTAAAGGAAGGCGGTGGTGCGACCATCACTACAGACTCGGCGGCCGACAGACAGATACATCCCGCACGTGACAGCAGCTGTTCGACATAACTCCACAAGTCAGTAATGCTCGACACTGGACGAGCGCGTGAAGAACCGTTTCGTCACTCTGCGCGCATCTCGGACAAGCCCATCTGACAGCACATCCGTGCCTGTAGAGTTTGTCTATAACCAGTAGCGCCTTCTGGTAGCACTACCACGCCAAATGGTTTCCAAGTTTGAAACACAAGCAGCAACTTTTGGGAGGGAATGAGTCGATTATGTCGACCTCAGTCTTTAACTCGTACTTATTTTATCGACCCCGAAACGGATGAAAGGCAAATGATAATAATAATAATAATACTAATAATAATAATATTAAAAATAATAATAATAATAATCCTTTCTACTGGAAGCACAAGGCCTCAAATTTAGGGGAAGAGATTAAGTCGATTACATCGACCCCAATGCGTAACTGGTACTTATTTAATCGACCCTGATAGGATGAAAGGCAACGTCGACCTGGGCGGAATTTGAACTCAGAACATAGCGATAGACAAAATACCGCTGAGAATTTCGCCCGGCTTGCTAACAATTCTGCCAGTTCGCCGCCTGAATATTATTATTATTAGTATTATTATTATTATTATTATTATTAGTAGTAGTAGTAGTAGTAGTAGTACTAGTAGTAGTTTCAAATTTTTTCACATGGGCAACAATTCTGTGGGAGGAGATGAGTCGATTCCATCGATACTACTGTTTAACTGGTAATTGATTTATCGACCCTGAAAGGATGAAAGGTAAAGACGCATCACGTGGCAGTACGACATAATTAAACGTCACCCGTCAGCAGACTGATGCCTGAAGGTTGCATCAAGTGGCTTCTAGCGGTGCAAGCTCGATTTACAACTGGCTTGTCCCATAGAGAACGTTTGCGATTACTACTGGGTACCCGGCTCGTATATGATATAATTTTCTTTTCTTGGGGTGGAGTCAAACTTTGATATTGTAATGAAGAGTGGTACTATCCTTTTTTACAATCTCTGCCTTACTGAGCAAAACTAAATTAACTCTCTAAGATTCAGATTTACTAGAGACACAATGTCAATGGTGCATATGCTCCATCAAAATTAATCATATTTTCATTTCATTATTTCAATATTTTAAAACAATATGCTGTGATAAAATAATACTATGTTATTATTTAGAAATTCTTAAATAGTGGAATGTTACCAGATGAAATTTGCATTCATTTGTAGTCACTATTGCTCACAATTCTCTAGAGAGAGCGTAATGAAATTGCTCTTGGAAAGATGTAGTTTGCAATGCTAATATGAGAAACGCGCTTACGAAAAAAAATTATGGCCATCGGAGACATACATACATAAATATATACATACATACGCATATATACATACATACATATATATATATATATATATATATATATACGCGCGCGCACACACACATATGTATATGGTCACACAAACACACATTTATAAAAATATTGCTGTCCTTACTCTACGTATCTCTACCACCTTTTCGAAACACACACACACAC
>NC_068992.1:42056166-42057787 GCF_001194135.2 Octopus bimaculoides
TATATATATATATATATATATATATATATATCGTCAATGTATCATATATCTGAAAAAGAAGTACACATCAATGAAGTACAAAAATTAATAAAATAAATATCTGTTCTTAGAGTGACCAATTGCTTTGCATCCACGAAGGCTGTAGCCTCGCGGATGACTCTAGTCCGAAACAAATTTAACGCTTCAGCTCTGGAAGCCAGAAATTTGTTACGGTCATCGGTCATTTCGTCATCAAAAAATAAATAGTCAGGCGTTATTGAGGAAGTGTTTTCTCCTGTTGACCACCAGTTATTTGTAGACCGGGAGAGGGTGGAAAAAGTGATTTATCTTTTGTGCTGCTTTTGGATCGTATGCAGTAGGTAGCGCTCAAAAGTGTTGCATGGTGTCACTTGTTCTAACAAGTGTTTTACTTGTTTCAATCTTTGGCATGCAGCCATTCTGGAGCACCGTAATGAAAGGTTTTAATCGACCGAATCGATCTCTTTACTCTATTTTAAAACTAGGTTCTTATTCCCTCACATCTCCGTTGCTTAACGGTTAATTTTCGGGGACACAAACAAAAACCTTCCGTGGCCAAGAGGTAATGAGGAACAACCACAATGAAGCACACACGCATATGAACGCATTCTTTCGGTTTCTGTTTAACATATCCACTCGCCAGGCTTTGGTGGTCTCGGGTACTTTGGTGGAAAATAACTGTCGAAGGTGCCACGCACTGGACTTAAACCCAAACCCGGTGGTCTAGATCAAATATCTTACCAATCAGCCACCCATGCATCTCTTTGTGTGTGTTTGCATGTGTGCGCTTGTTTGCAAGTGTATATGTGTTTATGTGCGCGCGCGCGTGGTTGTTTGCGTGTGCGTGCGTTTGTGTAAAGACAGACATACTTATAAACAGACCGACAGAGCAGCTAGATAGAGAGAAAGGGGGGAGATAGAAAGAGAGCGAGAGAAAAACAAGGGATAGAGAGCTACACAGACACACACACATACACATACACATACACACCCATATATATATATTTATATATAGGAGAGACAGAGAGAAGGGGAAAGAGAGAGTGAGAGGGGAGTCCAGCCTGTCAACTTCAAATTATTAACCAATCGAAGTTGATGGAAGAAAAACATTGCGTTATGTAGCGGGTAATCAGTTCAAATCAAAGACAGCGTATTTGGCAAAAGAACTTCTTAACTCAACGACCATTCACAAATCTATGTCACTTAATGTTTAAAATTCTGTATTCGATCGTGGAAAAATATGAGTCACTTCTGCTAACAATGTTTTAGACAAGAAATATTCGATTCATAATAAAAAAAAAATTACTACGGGATAGCATTTAACAACGGTATTGTACACATTGTCTATTGGTAAATGAATCAATCTAGATGAGACGAGCTATATCGATCGCTATAAATTGGTCATACAATACAAAGCTTCGATTTTGACATCAGGACAACATCAAAAATAAATTAATATATTCCAAGTGTGAACGACACCGCTGCTGTGAAAAGAGCAGGCATCATAGAAATTAACGTTCTCTGGTGCTGTCTAGCTGAAGCAGTGTATGCGTGTCTGTATTTATATATATATATATATATATATATATATATATATATATAT
>NC_068992.1:42058910-42062327 GCF_001194135.2 Octopus bimaculoides
TATATATATTAGTGGGGAAAAGTATTACAATTCCGACGGCTGTTTCTGAAGGATGGGAGTTATTTCATATTGTTGGCAGACGAAGTTCACCAAAAATTTGCAGCTATTAATAGAAGCAAATAAAAACTGGTAAAATCCAGAGCCTTCTTCATATTATATAGGGAAATTTGAAGGTAAAATAGGTGTAATAGAAGTCAAGGAAGTGGTAGATGCAGGAAGAGGTAGGCAGCTGGATGGAAGTGTGTGGAGTGAAAGAGCAAGGGAATGGCGAAGAGGTCAGAGAGTCGTATCACGATGATGGAGGGTGAACGAATAGGGTAAGTGTTAGTATTAGTAGCGGAGTGGAGACCTGAGAAATAAATGGTAGGGTTAGTATGCGGTATTTGAAGGATAGCCAATGCTGCTGGGTTTATGAATAGATGCTAGCAATTTAGGATAGGAAACAATATAATTAACGAAAATTTGAAATATTAAGAAAAAAGCGGGGAG
The DNA here is from genome assembly GCF_001194135.2 of Octopus bimaculoides. Classification (NCBI taxonomy): domain Eukaryota; kingdom Metazoa; phylum Mollusca; class Cephalopoda; order Octopoda; family Octopodidae; genus Octopus; species Octopus bimaculoides. The sequence continues at coordinate 42,059,400 of NC_068992.1, forward strand.
CGAATATAAAATGAAGGAAAGGGTTAATTATATTCTATAAGGGTAGCGAATGGGGAATTTCAGGAATGAATATTGGTCGGTGGTGGAAAGTGAGTTGTTTTAGTTGAAGATCCAAGGAGAAGATGGGGGAATGGAATTCATAGAATGAAGATAGCGATGGCTATAAAGGGGTATGTGCTGGGTAGGAGGAAATTAGCAAAGGTATTTTATGTTACTAGTGTGATCAAGTTGTAACTTAAGGTTAATTATAATTAAGGTTAATCGTAATTAGGAGATCACATAGATTTCGCAAAATGGGAAAATACTGCGTAATATCTGTATTTACACGAAAGGATTACGACTCAGAATTTATTAAGTAATAAGGAGTTGTGGTTGCGAAGGGTGGTGAGATATTCTCTTAACACCGGCAAACACCGAGGTTGGAGTAGTAAGATGGATTAGGATAGGGTACTGGGAACATTTGGGGATTTGAGATTGTGTATATAAATTGATAAAGTAGTAGATAATTTAGAAGTTGGATTGGAGAAAGAGTTCATATGCACTCCGTAGCGTTGTTTGAATTCAACTGTGCTGCTGGTTGATTTCAGGATATTTGTAGACTACATTTTTCATAGACAGAAGCCTTCAAGAATGAATCATTAGGATAGCCGACAGTTGCAGGTTTTTCTGCCTGTAGTGGGGTGGAAATGACTCATTGGAAAGTTAAGTTCATATGGTTAGTTAGCAGGAGAAGACTGGGAGGCATTATAAATAGCAGTGTTAGATTGAGAGAAGATATGGTTGCTGGTATATGTGGTTATATGAGTTGTATTATGAGAAGTAGCATTGAAATTGGTATTATTGTGTCCAGTGGGCTTTCTAAGGGATCTATTTGTTTGCAACTAGGTAGTTTGGGGTGGGATTTAATGGGCTGAACTGTCGGGTCCATGTGCAAACTATAGAGCTAATGTCTATTAGAGGAGAAAATTATAGATCCTCAATTAGGCGTGGTGGAGTAGGATATTTTAATGGATTATTTATTGAAGATAGGGGGATTTTTATGTGAATCTATTGTATTACGTTCGTATCACTTGTGTCTCTCTAACTTGAGTAACATTTAGAAAAGTATCCAGTAGAGGCAAACTGCAGTTTCGAACTCGTTTTGTGTATATTTGAAAATGTACTGAATTTATGTTTCAACTCAATAAAGTCGTCCTTTCAAAAATTATTCTAACTAAATACCATGAAATTTTAACTAATTTCAAAAAACAACAAAATATGTTACTGTTTTGTCACAAATTAAGCTGGTGCCGTAGTGTAATCGTTAGCACAGTGGCATTTAGTTTGTGTTTACATTCTGAGTTCAAATCGGCTGAGGTCGAGTTTACATTTCATCCACTTGAGGTCGATGAAATAAATACCAGTTAAGAACTAGGGTCTATACGAACGACTAAGTCGTTATGCCAAGGTTTGAAATCATTATTATGTTACAACTTAAGTGAGAGAGATGGCAGAATTATTAGCACGCCAGACAAAAATTCTTAGTGTCGTCTCGTCCATGTTTAGCCATTGTGGGCTTTAACTTTCATCAATGCATGATCTACAGAATAAGTAACAGTCAAGGACAGGGATCTATGAAATCAACTTACTTAAAACATAGCTGACCCTTATATATATTATATACATTGGCGGATATTTGTCCTCATCTTGCTTGTTGTAAACACACCGTTTCTGCTGAAATACCCTCCATCCTTCATCAGGTGTCTTGGGGGAAATTTCGAACCACTACGCCATATGCCTACGGGCATATGGCGTATTGGTTAAGCGTGCGGGCTACTAACCCGAAGATTCCGAGTTCGATTCCAAGCTGTGACTTGAATAATAATAATAATAATAATAATAATAATAATAATAATAATAATAATAATAATAATAATAATAATAATAATAATAATACTAGTAATAATACTAACATCCAAAAATACCTTAGGAATGAGAACCCAGGTTCGAAATTTTCCCACGAAACGTTGTGTTAACAACAAACAAGATGAGGACAAATATCTGTCAAATATAAATAAATTTAATAATGCACATAATTCCTCAGCTCTTAAATATAGAACTATAGCTGGCCCTTTACCGTTATTTGAAACTTTTATTTTCTTACATATCACCGTCTTTTTTTAATTTTAGATAAGGTTAATATTTTTGTGTCCCAGTAGTAGGTCATATTGTATGCACCTTATATTAAATCATTGATTTTGGGCGGCAATTTGTTACTGTTAATTACTCTATTAATACGAACACTATCCAATCATTAGCGCCTACTGTGCTGTCACTGTTTCCATCAATAACAACCAAGCAACTGCAGATATCTAACCGAATGTTATAGTATCTGCTATTTATGTTTCACTACACAAACTTCGCAATTCGAGTATTTCACCATGAATGATCTTAAAATGTATACATATTTTGCCGTAGTTATTACACACACACACACACACACACACACATATATATATAGGTTATGAGAGGTAATGGCGTTAATAAGACCCAAAGTTGTCACCTAATGGGGAGTAAGTGCTATGGACAGACTCCAAGTTAAGCTCCAGGTTCGGTGATTATGCGAATGAGGAGTCCAACGTAGGTCATATATCAACATGTGTATACATAAAAAAAATTCAGAATGAGATAAAAATCCAAGGCTGTGAAAGATTTTAGAACATAAATATATTCTACAGCTGTTTCCGGGATATTTTATATATCCCTTCGTCGGAGAAGGTGTATGAAAATGGTTAAACAATAGTTACTTTAGATAAGATATGAGATAGAAAGTGATGGTCTCCGATGAAGGGATATATAAAATATCCCGGAAACAACTGTAAGACCTTCTATCTATAAATGTTCTAAAACCTTTCAGAGCCTTGGATTTTTATCTCATTCTAATTTTTT
>NC_068992.1:42062780-42065196 GCF_001194135.2 Octopus bimaculoides
AATGAAAGGATGGGGGGGGGCTCTTGTTTTTTCTCAACTGTTTGTTTTAAAAAAACTTGCTTTCATTTTCCACGTTTGCAACAATGTCTTCCATTGATTACATATTCGGTTTCTTATTTCTGAGTTGATATTCAAAATTAATGGTAGGTATGTATAAGCATCATGGGAATGAAACCTCGAACAATACCATAGTCCGCAACGAGTCAGATTTTTCTTCAAGAAGACCTGAGACTAAGAAAACTGGGAAAACCGATAAAGAACTGTATAGGAGAACTGCCACTCGATGTGCGAACATATGTCATATTGGATACCCTGACTCATAGATATGGCTCATATATAAAATACAAATATTGAATGTTTTGATATCTAGCTGTCGAGCTAAGACCAGAGAAATACTTCATTATTTTGATGCATTTCCGTTTCTATTAATCATTAACTGTCTTTAAATCCACCTGTTTCAGTGCTTTATATTCAGTTCTGCTGTTAGTATGCCTTTTATTCGTGTGAATTTCAAAGAGATATGCTGTTTGTCTTGAAATTTGCTTATTTTCTTGAGTTTTATGTCTCTTCACTTTGGGCGATCAAAACGTTATTATCTTTATGTGAGCCATTCAAGTGTCATGCTGCTTCTTTCAGTAAATCATTAAATATATTTTCAATAACGCTTCAGATATTTTAGACAAAGACAAATCAAGGATTGGTTCTTTTGTGTTTGCTTTCCATCAACATGTGTGCTAAGATATTCAGGTTATTTATTGGTTCATTTACGTTTATAACTATTTATCTGAAGTTGCGCTTGTCCATGTTAACATTGTCGCCTATGGCGATCTATCGCTATACGAATCTTGTCTTTTCAAATTCCCGTTTTATCTACATCGTTATTGTATCATTTATATCAATTGTTTGCCTTCTCTAAAAATCGTTTGTATGTTTGTTTTTTTCCTTTTTATTTATTCAAAGACATATTTCTTGTGATTTACCATTGATATTATAAATTGAGACACTCGAATTTCCAGTTCATTTTGGTTATTTTCTATTTCTCTTGGCATTTAACAACAGATTCCATCTGGATTTCTCCCTTCCCAGAAATCTGATCAGAGAAATCCTGCCGTGACCATCCCATCTTCATTTCAAGCCTTTCTATCGAGGAAAGTTATTCAATGTATGATTTGAAGATGGTTTGATACTATCACTTGCTTGTGACTGTCTCTCATATGCATCTTAGAGAAGACATTCCTTTATGAAAAGGCATCGTATTTTAATAATTTTTAAACACCAGTGATATAGTATTGTCATATTTATGTTGAATAAATTTAGATAATCTTCCTCATAGATATTATTGAAGTCATTTGTGTTCATATTTTGTTTTGTGGAATTCTATTTACGGATATTATGTGTGTATGTTTAGATTTGGTTTTATCGTTGGTCGTTGCTTCATTTTGTTTGGCTCTTAATGGTAAGCACACAATTTGAGACGTTAACTTGAACGTTTGTAAATATAGAAATTTTTGCTACTTGTATTCGTTTTCCCTAAATCAGTGAGACTTTAAAATGGCGAGCTGGCGGAATTCTTAATGGTATTGTTCGTTGGTCTTTACGTTCTGAGTTCAAACGCTATCGAGGTTGAATTTGCCTTTCACGTTTTCGAGATCGATACAAGTTCCCGCTGAGTGCTGGAGTCAATGTAATGGACATCCAACCCCTCTTCCGAAATGCTGGGCTTATGCCAAAATTTAAAGCCAATATTATTGTGAATTTAAGATGGTGAGCTGGCAGATTGGTTAGCGTGTTGAACGAAATGTGTAGAGGCTTTTGTGCTGCGCAGTGGCTGCCACGCAGTGGGGCTGAACCCAATTGGGAAGCAAATAACTTACCACAGAGTCACGACTGTCCGTATACCGTATTCATTTCATTATCTCAGCTTTATACAGACTAAGAAATTCCTTGACCATTACAATCTGTATTTACTTTTAAACTACATATAAAATTATCTGTTATACTTGCGAAATAGATTTTAAAAAGTTAACACGGGTAGCATCTTCCACCCATTCAATTATCACTTAACAAAGAAACTCACTATAATTCATTTTATAATAAATTAGTAAACTGTTTTATATACAGAATCCTTGTCTGCCCTCTCCATTCCTTGTATCGTCTCACGTACGTTATAACCTTATTGTAACGGATTACATAAATGTACAAGAAAACAATTATATCATTACGTAACATATTTTAGGATATTTCTCTTATCTCTCTCTCTCTAACACAGTATATTATATAGTTACCAAGAGAAAGCATCTCATAAAGTTTTTGTTGGATATAATACTACTTTTGCTGCCGGTATTAATTAATTATATATACATATATATAGATTAATTATATATAATTATATATATATATATATATATATATATAT
>NC_068992.1:42065244-42071246 GCF_001194135.2 Octopus bimaculoides
GTCCGTTCTAGGTCAGGCTTCCGCCACTAGAATCCACTTGAATGCGACCCTGAGAAATCAGTCTGCCGACTGGCGTCGTTCGGTCGGGTGCTGCTGCTGCGTAGTGCATTTTTCTTTTGCAGTAATTATCCGCTGTTCGTCGATTTTTGCGATGATTGAAAAAACGCACAGCGTGCTTCCGTGAAAGTCTGTTTTCTGTTGGACAAAACGGCGGCCGAAACAGTTGACATTCTTCAAACAGCTTACAAGAACGCTGCCATGTGCAAAACACAAGCTTACGAGTGGTTTCCAGGCTTTAGGAATGGTCACTTATCGCCTGAAGACCAACCTCGTTGAGGGTGACCGTCGACCTAAACGAGTGTAAATATCATGAAAATTCATGATCTTGGGGGACCATCGACGAACTTGATATGACTGGTATGTCTCGGTGCTCCTCCCAACGAATTTTGACCCACGAATTGCGAATGAAAGGAGTTGTAGCAAAAGAAAAATTTAATCCTGACCTCTTTTGGAAGATCATCACTGGTGACAAAAGGTAGCGTTACAGCTACGACCAGGAAATGAAGCAGCAATCTAGTCAATGCAAGCATTCAATGTCGCCACGCCCCACAAAAGTGCGTCAAGTGAAGTCCAATGTCAGGACGATGCTGATTTGTTTCATCGATGCGAAAGGAATTTTCTACACAGTATTTGTCCCACCTGGTCAAACTGTTAACCAGACTTTTTACCTGGCAGTTCTGAAGTGTTTGTGAGACACAGTGGGATGGAAACGCCCTGACCTGTGGCAGAGTGGAGACTCATCGTTTCATCTTGACATTTACCACTGCACACAACCTTGAGTGTGAGATAGTTTTTGATCAAAAATGGCATCATACCGTTTACCCACCCTCCCTATTCACCCGATCTGCGTCCCTGCAACATTTTTTGTTCCCTCCAAATGAAAAAAAAGTCCTTAAAGGAAAACGTTTTGTAGTTTGGAAAAATTAAAGAAATAATCGACGGAAGCATCACTTCGCAAGTGTTCCAGGACTGCTTCGAACACTGGAAAAGGTATCTGGCCCGATGCGTTCCTTCAAATGGAGAATACTTTGAAGGCGATAAAAAGCTAAACATGCAAAACTAAGTGAATAAAATTTGCAACATTCCGTTTCTTTTGGGTACCCCTTCGTGTGTATATATCTATATATCTATATATCTGTAAAAATATGTGACACTTATTCAGTAGCCATGATAAAACTCAGAGTTTCGGATTCCACAGGAATTTTCAATTGGCCGGATAACTGAAGAGATGTTGGCGTGGGCTCCCACCCTGGCATCCGAAACTCGGAGTTTTATCATGGTTACTGAATAAGTGTCACATATTTTTACAGATAAATTCCTCTATTTGCATAATATTGAGGTCTCTTTCTTTTGTTGTCCTTCCTGTCATATATATATATATATATATATATATATATATATATATATGTATAATTAGAAAATGGAGAAAAACAAATTAAACCAGCACATCGACTGGACAACCTTTTAAAGCTTGTTTATTGACACAATGTAAGACAAAACACAGCTAACAGCTGTTTCTAATCAGATTACCAGATTGCAATCTATACAAAAATGCGACAATAAAATTCTTCATCTTCATAGGGTATTCGGAGTGAGGCAACTGAGAGTGAAAAACAATAGCATATAATATAAACAAAAATAAGAAGGAATCGGAAAGAAAACATGGCTTAAACAGATAGTCTAGAAGCCCCAATATGTTAAGTGTGCCTAATTATTTACCATCCGGGCTCAAAAAGCGCAGAAGAGAGAGTGAGATATTAAAGCACTAGGAAATACTACACGTTATTAACGGGAGGGTGCAGTTGGGAGGGGGGTCAGGGTGTTAAAAAAAAGAAGATTCTAGCATAATTACGAAAGATCAAACCTATGTTAACGGAGTAAACCTAGGTAAAGGTAAACAATTGTGGAGGTGCAATGGCTCAGTGGTTAGAGCAGCGGACTCGCGGTCGGACAAAGCTGCTATGTAGAAGCGCGTTTTTGGTTTCATAAAATGTATGATTTTCTGTATGCATATCGTTTAACATTTACTTCTTTCAATCATTGGACTGCAACCATGCTGAGGGACCCACATAGTTTGATGGAACAAAGCAGCCCTCGGTACTTGTTATTTTTGAAGTCTGATGATTGCTCTATCGGTCACTTGCAGAATTCCTTAGTTACGGAGATGTATACCAACCAAATCAGGCTGTTAAGTGGTTAAGGAGAATGAACACTATCACACACAAACACACACACACACACAGACAGGCACACACACACACTCACACACACATACACACACGCACACATATACTCACACGCATATACACACACGTACACGCACATTCTCACACGTACATATACATACACACACACGCACACACTTACTCATACATACACTTACACACATACACACACACACAAATACACACACACACACACACGCACACACACATATATATACACACACAAATATATTTATTCACCAGAAGAGAGAAATCACATGACTCAACATACTGGAAGAGTATACTTTAATACATTCTAATCGAAATGCTCTGAGTTCAAATACAATAATCCCTCGACTATCGCAGGTGTTTACGTTCCAAAACCCACCGTGATAGGTGAAAATCTGCGATGTGGAAACTGTTCTGTATATTTTTTTTCTGACTTTTATAATTTATATATATTTATTTTATTGTAAATGCAAAGCAACACCACGGAGGTTTCGACGTAAGCTTAAATAATAAACCGCGATAGGTGAACCGCGATATGGCGAGGGATTACTGTAATCAGGGTTTCTAATCTTCAGCTTCAATTCCGAGTTTATTACCAGAAACTGAGAATTTGATTCAAAATAGTAATTATCTCTTCCAAAGTACTAAATTGTGTTAGAGCCTTCATTCCGTGTGGTTAAGCATATTTAAGGCAAATTCGATCCCCCATGAATCTTTTTATGGTGCAAAAAGCAAAAAAATTATATATATATATTGGTTTCGAAAGTGTTATTGATATGCATATGCGTTTTAATATGCATGGGTGAATTATGTGGTCGAGCTGTCGTGGTAGTGAGCACGCTGGGAAAATACTTAGCGGCATTTCGGCCAAATTCCGCCGAGGTTGACTTGGCGTTTTATCCTTTCGAGATCGATAAAGTAAGTACCAGTTAAATACCGAGGTCGATGTGATCGGCTTACCCCCTCCCCTAATATTGCTGCTCTTGTGCTACAATTTGAAACCAATGTCTGCGCATGTCTGTGCATGTCTGTGCACGTACACATGTTCTTTTATTCGTTCATTCTTTTACTTGTATCAGTCATTTGACGACCGTGGCCATGATGGAGCTCCGCCATTAGTCGCAGAAATCGACACCAGGACTTATTGCTTGTAAGCCTACTAATTAGTCAATCGTACTCTTTTGCCGAACCGCTACGTTTCGGGGATGCAAACACACCAACATCGGTTGTCAAGTGATGATGGGGGACAAACACATACACAATTATACACACATATATATATATATATGTGTGTGTGTGTGTGTGTGTGTGTGTGTGTGTGTGTGTGTGTGTGTGTGTGTGTATGTATGTATGTATATGTGTATATATATACATATATACACACACACATATATATATATACGACACGCTACTTTCAGTTTCCATATACCAACTCCACTCACATGGCTTTGGTCGGCACGAGCCTATTGTAAAGACAAAAATGAAGAGTATTATTTGAAATTATTATTTGCGAACAGTGCTTAAACAGTAGCGTCGTTTCATGACTTCAGTCGTAATGAGGTTTATGGCGTGTGAAATTATATTATCACGAGAACTGGAAAAGAAAATCAAATGTTTGAGCTTGAAGCAACTGTTTACGCAAGTGTCCATCACAAAGGCTTTCAAACAGAAGGACATAAAGATAAGCTTTCTCTTCAAATTTTCCTTTCATATTTCATAAACATTCAGCCAGTGGATATTCTTAAACAAAACCATTCTCGATTTACCTTGCTCAGCTCCAGGTTACACGCAGAAGACATTCACCAAGATTGCTACATTGTGGGACTGAACATAGAACCATATCGTCGGGAACCAAATTGTTGACTGCGCAGCTACGTCTCCGACTATGATTGTTTAATTTTCAGTTGTAAAAAATAATTTAGGGAATTAATTCGACAGTAATTGCAGAAGAATATACATTGCAAATTATAATAAATTATTCTTTGTAAATGTGGACATATCGTAAGAAATGTCATGCAGAAACTTATGAGGGCTTGTGAGGGAAATAATACTTGGTCTCAAGAATTAGCATGTAATATATTTCCCTAAATAATTAGTCTATTATCCTTTTCTTCATGTATGAAGAAACTTAGTCTATGATTCGCTAATGCTTCGCTGTGTTTGGTCTATAGTAAAATATGCCGGCTTCTAAGAATCTTCTTTTTCAAATTTTGTCTTGATTTTAAATTTGAAGGCAACAAACAAACGAATGATATATTTATTCTTCGGCTTCCGTTGTGTCGTTCTGGTGCCCATGGCTTGTTAAATTATATGAATTCCTGTATATTAATTCGGAATAATTTTACAAAATAGTACATTCACCCACATCCGCACGGACGTGCACATAGATATACACACATATTTCATATTATATGTCCGACGAGTTAAGCACGAGTTTCTTAATGGTAATGTCACCTTCATGTATTCAAGGTATCTGGCTGAGTATGCCTTGTTGAGCAATTATTACATCAGATGTTCTGCTAGCAAGGAGGAAACATATGCAGCCTGGATTTTACCTGCTCCACGCACTCAATTTGGATATACATACACATATTTATTAACATAATTTGAACTACTTAGGAAATCGTTTCTGTGAGTGTACAAATTATTTATACGGTAGATGTTTCTTGCAGTGTTTCATTTCACTATGTCTAAGTATACCTGTATTTTCATCAATGAAAGATTACACGTTTCCTGTGCAGACAGCTAGTAGTGACTTACAGAAATTTTAAGTGTATAAAAGCAACGTAACAACTAAATTGGTGTATTTAATTAGCTTAACAATACAGCCGTTGCTGTAGAAAATCAATCATGTAATCACTTAATAAGGCACAATTTTATACAATTTTTGTTAGAATAATTTAAAGTACACATTAAAACTTTATTAGGAAAAAAAAATGTAACATCCTCATGGAAAGGAAACAGATGAGATACATCATATATTTATCGTTCTATGGTCAGATAAAATGAAAGATCTGACTAGCATCATGTCTTGTTATCATTTCATTATAAACAAAATTATTCCCAGTGTGTGAATAGTAAGGCATAGCTGAGGTGACCACTTATTATTTATCACAGTACAGACGCGACAAATCGGACTTCATTATTTTGATTATCTTATTGTGAACAGCGTCCACCTAAGAAGAAGATTTCGAATATGAGTTTGCATAGCCATCATATAGTTCCCCCTCATAATTGGAAATTCTGTGTGACATGGTGCGCTTGCAAGTACACAACAAATAGATGCATCATAATAAAGCAATATTGTGCATACAATGTGTAACATTTAGCAATTACCAGCTGATGCTGATGTGCACAGCATTGTGAGTTCAAATCCAACAGAGATCACGTCTGGATGCCATCCATTGGGAGCGATAACAAAATGATGGTTCTGTACTGAAGTCGAATCATCATTTCACTTATCTGTCTCTATCTGTCTGTCTGGAGGGCAAAAAACACGTGAAGACTGAACCAAGTGCGACGCACACCATATATCAGGAGCTAACCACTTAATTCTTTCAAGTTTGAAGGAATCCCAATGCACACACAGACACAGACATAAAATACACACACATATGCAAACATATGCATATATATGTACTAATATACATATCAGTGTACACATACATATATGTGTAAAACAAGAAGCCAATATACAATAATATATATATATATATATATATATATATA
>NC_068992.1:42071853-42073838 GCF_001194135.2 Octopus bimaculoides
ATATATATATATATATATATATATATATATATAGCTTTTCTGCTGTAGGCACAAAGACTTACATTTGAGCGGAAGGTGTAGTCGATTACATCAGCGTCAGTGCTCAAATGGTACTTAATTTATCGACCTCGAACATATGTAAAGTAAAGTCGGCCTAGGTAAGTTTTGATGTCAGAAGGTAAAGGCGGACGAAATACCGTTACGCGTTTTTATCCCGGCGTCTGCTAGAAACAAAACAGAAGTAATAAATAAAATGCTATAATTCCAGGTACATTTAGTGGAAATAATTTTATTCAGAAATTCAAATCTTGATATGAAGTGCAAGTAACACGTGTAAAACAAGAAGCCAATATACAACAACGTTTCTTTTTTTAAAAAAATAATTACTAAATTACCAAAACAAAACACAATAAAAACAAGAAATATAATATATCATATAATATAAACATCCACCGTAATACAAAATATATCTCTTTCTATCATCTAATAATAATAATAATAATAATGTCAATTGTTTGATACCATTACTGCAGCAGACTGGGTATGATGATCCATTGATAAAACAGTGCAACAAGTGTATGCTCTATGGCATTTTAATAAGATTAACAAAGGCAGTTTGATTAGGATATAACAATTTCAATTCTCAACAATTGATAAAATAAGAACGATACAATACAAGAACAAAAACAAATAACAAGGACTATTATTATCATTCTTGTGATTATTATTATTATTGGTGTTGTTGTTGTTGTTGCTATTATTATTATTATCATTATCATTATTACTATTATCATCGCTATTATACTTTTTTGTTATTTCTGCTCTAAACAGCATTTCTCTTTTATGTAAACCTCAGCATAAAATTCTAATCTATCCTAGTAATGCCCAACCTTCTCATCTGTCCCTGTGGCAAATCTATGAAATCATGACTATTATTATTATTATTATTATTATTATTATTATTATTATTATTATTATTATTATTATTATTATTTTTATTTTTACTATTATTATTAATATGATTATTACTATTATTTTTATTATTTTTACTATTAATATTATTATTATTATTATTATAATTCTTCTTCTTCTTCTTCTTCTTCTTCTTCTTCTTATTATTATTAGTAGTAGTAGTAGTAGCAGCAGCAGCAGCAGTAGTAGTAGTAGTAGTAGTAGTAGTAGTAGTAGTAGTTGTCTATTGTAATTTTTGCAGTTGGTGATTGAGGTGAGAACGAAAAAGAAAACATTAATTATTTTTAATTTACAAGCCAACCACATATCCTACCCCTCACCACAAAACTTCATTTCTCTGCGAGTCTTTTATTGAACAAATCAATCACATTGATATATTTTTAGGAATTCTTGTAATTGCTGTTGTTTTGTTATATCAGGTGATCAGTATTAATTCACACACTCGCGCGCACGCACACAAGCAACCATACACACACACATATACGCACAGATACAACCATAATCTTTTCAGTGTATGTTGTGTAAGTATGCAAACGTGTGCATATATGAATTACACGTATTTCTGTGTTTGTAGTTCGGCATACCATTTAGGTAATTATACAGAATAATTATTACATCATTAGTATTTTTTCTATATAATAGTCATCGTTTATCTAAATCCTTGCCAATTCTGTTAAAAATTGCTATCGCTTTCATCGCACATAACTTCAATTTTTTACTCTCTTGCTCTCCGTCTATCTCTCTCACTGTTTCTCTCCCTTTCAACACTTTCTTTTATGCGATTGATATAATCATCACTAATTATTATCACTAATCACCATCCGTTCATCTGAATATTGCTGATATATAGAAGATTATCGCCTTTGTAGTGGCTTTGTTTCGCAACAGATGCTGCAGGAGGTTCCTTCTCCATTTTAGACAAAACAAAATCACGATTACTGCAGCTATGTGTAATATTCTGAACATAGTGATTTAAAGGTCTGACTATAGAGAGTTTCATGTATTTTCTAATA
>NC_068992.1:42074310-42078559 GCF_001194135.2 Octopus bimaculoides
TATATATATATATATATATATATATATATATATATATATGTATATATATATATATATATGTATATATGTATATGTATATATATGTGTATAAACATTTGCTTTGTATTGTTGCGTCATTATGTACACGAGTTGGAATATAATGCATACTATAGTGTCAACATGTGACAGTAACTGTAAAGAAACAGCTGTAAAGAATAATGAAGAACACTTTTCTCTTAATTATATATGTAAGATCTATATAAATTTTTCGATGCCATATGTAACTGCTTGTCCATATTTGTTCTTACATATACATACATAATTGAATCGAACGCAGTGAATTCTTCTTTCTATTTCGTAATTGTTTTAGAATTGACCCCTAGTTTCGGCCATTTTGTTCCAATATAAATCACCAGAACAATTCATATATTATTACAGTTGATAAACCAATCTATATACCACATACTGATAAATGGTTAAAAACTAACTAAATAACAAGAAAAAATGGAAAACAGATCACAGTGTTAAATCTTCTCAAAGAACTAACCAGAATGTCATTCGTCGAGAATGTGGCGCTCAACATCATCCGTATCACCAGATACGTAATATCAAAGGTATTCCACCCTTCCCAGTTATCTCTTAATTTTCACGCATTTCTTTTACAGTGCATGTAAGGCTACTTTAAGGAATATTTCCTTCATTTTCTTTTTAACGAGGTGATTTGATGAAATAATTTTAGTCATTCATCACAATCAAATCAGACTTTGTAGAATGTTACCTAATTTTAGACGACATGATAGTCGGAAGCAGACACGGAAAAACTCTCGATCTCTCCTCGCTTATTACTCTGAAACATCGAGGGTGTGGCTGTTGAAGTGCATGAAAGCTACACCAGAGCTAAGGTGATACGCGCCTTTAGAAATTCTTTTTAGTTGAGTGGACTATGGAAACGTGGAATGAAGTGCCATTCTTCACGACAAAAGCGCTGCCAAAGTATAGATTCGAAGCCACAAACCTACGGCCCTCAGCCCAAAATACTAGCCACTGTGCCACCTGGCTTCACAATTGCGTCATACAAAGGATTGTTTTGCTGCAGGTCAAGGTATCATGTTAATTCTCTATCTAATGTTCAGGGCGTAAAATGTAGTCATAGATCAAGGTTAACAGAGCAGATCTACGGGTAAACAATTAGCAGCTATTATGTAAGCGAGTTTTATTTCCAGCTTATGAAGAACTGGTTTGTCCTTCGCTTTGATTAATAACCGTTTCGGTTGCAATATCAAGCAAGATGCACAACCGAGTTCAGATACCCACCCCCGCACCCAATTTTCTGAAAATTGGTTCTATAAAACGTGCAAGGTGGTATGCATATTATCAATACTTTGACCAAACTGGGAGTCATTTTATAAATTTACAGACATATCTAGACAACCTAGCCAATATGGTTACTTCCTCATGGATCAGCCTCTCTGGACTACATTTCAAAAATCCAGAATTTCATTTTTTCTATATGCTTTGGCAAATGGCATATTACATTCACTCTATATTTATGCCTGAAACAAATTTAAAGAAATCTACGCACACACACTCATACACACACACACATACATACATACATACATACATACATACATATAAAATCAAAATTATTACAAGCCTAGGGTCATACGGCCGATTTCCAGACCTCTGTGGTGTATATTTTAGCTCCCCTGCACGGGACGCTGGTCTATCGCAAGATTACTCACTTCGGCCAGCTGCGTAAACAGCTGAAACGTGAAATGAAATGTTTTGTTAAAAATATAACGCATCGCCCGGTCCAGGAATCGAAACATCCCTTTTACAGTCATGCGTGCAACAGCTTCACCACTCAACCACGCGCCTACACTGTGTACACACACTCACACACACACACACACACACACACATACACACACACACACACACATATATATATATACATACATATACATACACATACATGCACATATATATATATATATATATATATATATATGTACATACATACATGCATTTATGTATATATGTGTTTAACCACAGCTATGGGTTCAATTGAAACTGATATGGGCTCATTAATCAGTGGAAGATGAGTTGCTATTGATAAGCAACCGCTTTACCACCAATATACAGTGAGTGAGAACTCAAAAAGTGTATCGATGTTTAGAGACCAAGTTGGTCTGAAGCAAATAGCGGAAATGTCTCAGAGGATAGATGGAAATGATATTACCCACTTTGGGTTACATAAGCATATATATATCTTTCATTGCATAACAACCAGCATAAAACAGTGAGAGAAAGAAAAAGAGAGACAGGCACTGTGACAGAGATGTCGTCCTGAAGTTGCACAACTTTTACAAATTTTGCTAAATTGTTAGAAGCCTGTGTAACGTGAACTTGATGTCATTTATATACTACTATCTACTGAAAAGATTTGAGAATTGTTTGTATTTGAAGCTCTCTCAAGCTGGAGTTTTTTGATGGAGTATTTGATAGCATTAATAAAATCTCTGTAATATTCTGGATATGATGTAACTAAAAGCATTTCTTATGTAACTGTTAATGAATGTTATATCTATGTGTCACAGACTGACCTGCATTTACATTGGGATATCGATAAATTAGAACCGCCATTTCCTATGCTTTACAACAGCTATGCAGGAATTATTACGATTCACGGCTGGAAGAGTGATTTTACTCATAAATGGTATTACTTATACACACACGATACATAACATATAGAAATACATTCATATATAAACACAAAATCGCATAGCTATGTATATATACATATATATATATATATATATATATATATACAAACACATAAAAACAAATATACATACATACGAATCAACACAAACACAGACACACATGCACGTATGCAGTAGTCACTCTTTTCAATGCATGTATGTATGTATGGCTCATTGATTGCGTGTATATATGTATGTGTACGTGTAAGTGCTTATATTCTTGTGCTTCTTGTGTATATATGAGAGGCTAGCTAATTTATTATGTCATGCCATTCCACAATGACGCGAAAGGCTGGTCATGCTCAACGGCATCGTTCGACAGAATAGCCAAACCGGCTTGCCATTGTCTAGTAAACCGATTAACCACGTAACGCAATATCTCTCAGCTAATCCGTTATTTATCGAGGCTGGTAGCTTCGTTATAACAAATAATTATTAATGATCCAATCTGTATGAATAACAAGAGACAAAAAAATGAAATGTAAAGGGGAACATCAATAACAATAATAATAATAATAATAATAATAATAATAATAATAATAATAATAATAATAGTAATAATAGTAATAATAATAATAGTAATAATAATAATAATAATAATAATAATAATAATAATCGGTACATTTTCTATCTTTTTCGCATGTTTTCCTTCGCACACCATCAGAATCGTTTTTATATATCTAAATATGTATCCATTTACCCATAGAAGTATAAGTATGGTTATGTATATGTGCACATGTGTATATGTACGTGTGTGCGCGTCTGTGTGTGTGTATGATTGTGTGTTTATATATAAATCTGACGTCAAATGCCAACAGCGCTATGAGTTGTCAGTCTTATGTATCTACCTAAATATGCAAAGGCTACACTCGCCGTACGGGTTTTTCTCTTGTTTTTCTTCTTTTTTCATTATTTTTCTCTTACATAGTCGACAGCTGAAGCGTTTACAAAACTTGTTTCAATCACCTATAAGGAAGTAAGACAGTGAAAAACGCATATGATACAAGGGGACAGATTCCTGTTGCAATATATTTGGGAATATATTAATATGATTTCTGTCTGACTTCATCCATTCAAGCCTCTGTGCAATATACAACGACCCTGGAGCATAAAAGCTTAGTTTTTTTTTAGAAAAAGAATATTCCATGATTTCAACACACTGTCACACTCCTAAGAATATATGCTAACATATTAAAAACAAAAATAAACATATATATACAGATTATCACATGTATGTATAACTATATACACCCACAAGGACTAACCAACAAAAAAACGACACTCATGCATCCACACTCACACCCAAACATACACGCGCATACACACTCAAACACTGCCGCATACATCAGTATCTATATGCATATACTTATAAACAGACCTTCTTGCACGCACACATGTAAACACAAATGTACGTATTATATACATAGACAGAATATATAGATAGATAAATAGAATTGTTTACATGGGGGAAATATATACATACATACATATATATATATATA